>NW_007248573.1:440160-484506 GCF_000164805.1 Carlito syrichta | reverse complement strand
CGCGGGTTTCTCCTCCTAGGCGCTTCCTCCTTCCCCCTTCCTACTTATCCCTGCTGAGTGTCCCCTCCCCCCCAGCCCCGCTGGCACCGCGTGCATGCCACAGTTCCCTTTGTGGTGGCTTTTCCGCACCTGCCCCGAGCTCCTCGCCTGTCCCCAGCCAGCCCGCCATCACCTTCCTTTGGGGACGTCCGGGGTGTCCGGAGGAGAGGTGCGCAAGAGCTGCTGCTGTTCTGCCTGCCCGCCTTCTTGCTGAAGTCGAGGTGAAGTCGAGTCTTAGGCCTCGTTCTCGCGTCCCGTGAGTGTTGACTTTGGTGGCGTTTATTAACCGCTAAGTGTGTTCCGAGGGTCTTACAAGCGTCCGTACTCCTTTAAAATCCTCCTGGCACCCCTGTGATGGAGCAGCCACCGCTGTGCCCATTTGACAGATGAGGACGGCCCTGTAGGCCCCCTTGGGGAGGCCCCTTTGTGGCCAGGCTGTGACCTCTTGCACCCTGCCGTGCCTGGAGTTCAGCTTTGGAAATGAGGCCATCGCTCAACATGTTTTATTTAGTCTGCAACGGACACCAGCCCCGGGCACACATTCTACACCTGTAGGCTGACGCGTGCAGAAAACCAAATGCCTGATGTCCCTCCAAAAGCCTGGCACAGTGCCTGATGTCCCTCCAAAAGCCTGCCTCTGTGCTCTCAGAAGGCTTTCCCTCTCAGCCCCAGGAGGACTTGGGGAAAGAGTCATGGAAGATACCGCTGCCAGGCGTCTTCGTGCATGGGGGGCTCTGAGTCCCTTGGACCCTGAGAGCTGCCTGACTGAGTCTTGTTTATGTCCGCTCCGTGATGTGACTTTAAAGCCTTCTTCAGACGTCTCTACGTTTGCCTTCACCTCCCTGCATGTTGGAGACAAGTGTTTCCACTTCTCAGTCCCCAAAGCAGAGCGTGCACTTTGATGGCTGGGAGAGATCTCACATTCCTCAGACGAGGCTGCAGTGAATAAAGCAGCATGTCCAAGGGAAGGCAGCAAGACCCCTGTCTTCTGACCTCTGGCCCAGGGCTCGATGCCTGGCCCTGTATCTTGGTGGGTGACCTCTCTGCTTGTTGCAGAAAGCACGAACTTTCTTTGCCCTTGCTTCTCCCTGAGCTAAGAGCATCAGAAAGATTCACTTAGAGGGGTGCTCGCCGGTGCTTTATTTTTTTCTTTTTATTTGGAGGCTAAACATTCAAAAAAAAGTTTGCCTGTGAGGCACGCAGTGGCACGGTGGGATCATAACATCACAGAAGTATAAATCCGGGTGTCTTGGAAAGAAGACTGAGTGCTATTTCTAGAACACCACGAAGGGACCCCAAAGACACTGGCTTTCTAGCAGCGAGCTGCGTAATGCATGGCAGTGGGTGAGACAGCCCCAGGGATGCTTGACTGTGTTTACACCTGCAAGAGACAGGCATTGGTAGAGTGCACACACGACTCCATCTCTGACAGCAGCAGAGGGAGCTGGGGGTGGCTGCTGTTTCTTTGTGGGCCTCTGTGGTGCCCTGGCTTTCTCTGACTCCCTCGAGCCCTCTCTGCCCCCACCTTCACCCCCTTCCCACTGTGTCCTTCTGTCCTGACATCCCCAGGGAGCCCTGAGGGTACTGTTGACCCCCTCCCTGTCAGCCTCTCTTGACAGAATTCTACCCAGTGCCCTAAGGCAGCGACTGTGTCAGACTTCACTGCTCTCTGCCCTTGCAGGACAATCTCGTGCCATACTTGAGGAAGGGATTGCTCACCTGTGTCCTGTGATGCAGATGAGTCTTGGAACTGAGTGTCAAGTTAGGCTTCGCTGCAACTTAAACGTTCAGGAAAGCTGTTGTGGCCCAGTCATAAGCGGTAAGACCAAGACTCGAACTCAGGGCTGCCTGACCCAGGTCACCTGCATCCTTCCCTCTGCCTGTCTCTCTAAGCTTGTCGCTCCTGCAGCAGAAACAGCACCACAGAGCCTTCCACCAACTGAGCTGAGGACAGAGCCAGGCAGGAGGGACCAGGGGACCCGGGCACACGAGCCTAAGGGCTCAGAGGACCTCTGAGTCCAGTCCTCGCTCCCTCATTTTGGGGTGTGGGTGATGCTGTCTGTGCTGGGAGCCATGGCGACACTGCAGCGCGCAGAGAGAAGGGCACCTGTTTTTCCACATCCACGTGTGGTTGTGGCCATGTGCTCTGGGCAGGATGTCAGCTTTGGGGAACACAGGTCATGGTCCATCCTGTGATCATCGTGTTCCAACGTCCCAGGAACAGGACCTCATCTAACCAGGACCTTGAAGGACCTGATTTCCTGGTCCGGAAGTCACTCCACCCGCGCCCCTGAAGTAAGACCTCTCTGGAACACATGAGGGCCCAGATGCTGCCGTTCCTGGGGCCTCGTACCTGCCTCAGTATCTCTGCTCTAGCCTGTGAGATTGGGGCTGAGCTCCCCAGCACCATTACCCCGGACGAGAACTCGCAGGTCTGATCGGAACAGGCTGAGTTTGTCTCTTAAGACCAGCAACGCCATCTCTAGAGAAAAGAGAACTCAGGTCCCAGATGGCCGGGCTGGGAAGCTTCCAGGGAAGGGGGCAGTCAGGAGGCGCTCTAGCCCAAGGGGCCGCCCTCAGTCCCTGGGCCATCAACCACCCACCTCCACTGGCTCTCTGAGCCCCTCCCAGCCCTCCCTCTCACCGCCCCCCCATCCCTACTTTAGATAGCAGGAAACTGGAAAGGGGAAATCTTTGCTCTCTGCCTGGGGCAGGTGCTCAGGGAGCCCAGACTTTATTGTCCTGCAGCCACAGGGGCAGGAGGCTGTGTTCCTGGTTCTGCAGATCGGAACTTTGATCACCATTGGGGTCTTTCGCAGAAAGTATTGTTCTGTGTGTTGAGGACAGCAAGCAGTCCCTTGTACCTGATTGCAGTTCAGTCTCATTAAACAGATTTCTGGGGTCAGGGCCTATGATTTGGTCACCGTGGATGATGGAGACCGATAGCTGTGTTCCAAGTTTTAGCTTCCCCTGGATTTCTAAACATACCTGACTGGTATGTTAGGACTCCCTCTGCCGCTGTCCCACCCTCCCTGGGAGTGGCGTGCTCTCACTAAGGGGTACGCCTCTTTCTGTTCATCGTGAATCACCCATTTTGGGGGACTTACATGGATTTGTAGATTCAGCTGTCACAGGCGTAGGTGGCAATAGCGTTGCCACCTACAAACTCACTGTGTGTTTTGGTATGCTAATTGCTGAGGAGGAGAAGATTCTTCAGAAACAAGCCTTGTTTTCATGAAGAGACTCAACTTCTTGTCTAGAGGGAGGGGTGGACAAGCCAAGTCGTGAAAAGTGTAGGGGTCAGTTTATGCAGAGGGTGTTAGGGATCCCTTGTGAGCGCTGAGGTCCAGGAGGGCTTCCTGGAGGGGGAGCTAAGAAAAGCCTGGGCCGGATCCTAACAGGGATCCCAGCAGGCTGAAGAATTCACAGAGGGAAGCATTCCAGCCCCTGGGAATGCCTAAGCAGAGATGGGGACAGACTTCAGCTTGGTGAAGCTGGGGACCCTTGAACCATGCTATGCTACGGTGGCCCCAAGCACGTCAACTGTGACTGATTCTGTGCAAATGGAGTGTGACTCTGGCATCTGCAACACTTGGGAATTTGTTAGGAAGGCACATTCTCGGGCTCCCCCATCCCCCAGATACACTGACTTGGAGACTGAGGGTGGGGCCAGGCGGTCTGCATTTGACAAGCCCCCATGTGGTTTGGGCAGGCGGCGTGTCCCCTCACACTGACAGCCATCGCATTCCTGCCCCTCCTTCCCCAGTGTAGACGCCCACAGTTTCTTTAGCCCATCCCATGGTTGCTCAGTGTTTGGTAGTCGTGACACAACCTGTGTTCGGATCTTAACTCAGCTGTGTGACCTTGGGAAGGCCTTGACCTCTCTGTTGCCGTCTCTGGAAAGTGTAGACAGTACCTGTCTTGATTCGTACCTGCCGCTGTAACAAAATACCATAGATCGGGTGATTTATAAAGAACTGACATTTATTTTTCACACATTATTTCTCAGTTCAGGAGGCTGAGAAACCTAAGATCAGGGTGCCGGCTGGAAGAGACGGAAGGGCCAGGCGGCTCTCTGTATCCCGTTTATTTTCTGTTTTTAGAGACAGGGTTCTCACTCTGTCACCCACAGTGGTGTGGTCATACCTCACTGCAGTCTCGAACTCCAGCACTTATGGGATCCTCCCACCTTGGTCTCCCAACTAGCAAGTATTACAGGTGTGAGGCTCTAACTATTGCTTGTTTGTTTTTATTTTTGAGTTGGAGTCTCACTTGGTCTCCCAGACTGGTGTGCAGCGGCGGCTCCCGGCCACTGCAGCCTCGCCTGCTGGGCTCCGGAATCCTTACGCCTCAGCCTTCCGAGTAACTGGAATTACAGGCGCACTCTACCACGCCCAGCTGATTTTTTGATTTATTGTAGAGATGAGGTCTCGCTGCCCAGGCGGTTCTCGAACCCGCGGGCTCAGACAATCCACTCATCTCAGCCTCCCAAAGGCGCGGGATTACGGGCTGAGCCACCGAGCCCAGCCTGAATCCTTTTTTATAAGAACGTTAATCTCATCCGCAAGGGTGGAGCCCTCATGCCGTCATCACTTCCCCAAAAGTTTCACTTCTTGCTACCATCACCTTGAGGATTAAGTCCCTGCATATGAATTTTGGATGGTCATAGTTCAGACCAGAGCCGTTCCCATTTCTCAGTGTTTGAAAAAGTTTGCTGCACGTTGGAATTACTTGGGGGTCTTTAAAAGAATTGATGCCTCCCACCCCCTCTTAAATACTGTGATTGGTTCTGGGCGTGACACAGGCATTGACTTTTTTTCTTTTTTTTGCATCGGAGTCTCACTAGGGTCCAGTCTGGAGTACTGTGGTATGACCATGGCTCACCATAGCCTCAACCTCCTGGACTCAGGTAATCCTACTGTCCAGCTAGTTTTTTAAATTTTGTGTAGAGACGAGGTCTCTCTATGTTGCCTAGGCTGGTCACAATCTCCTGGGATCAAGCGGTCCTCCCACCTTGGCCTCCCAAAGTGCTGAGATTACAGGTGTGAGCTACTGCACCTGGCCCCATTGACATTTTTTAAAGCTTCCCGGGTGCAGTCAGGTTTGAGAACCACTGTCCTAGGTTGTTGTGAGGGTCCAGTGTGTTGATCCTTGTAAAATGCTCAGCTGAGCGCGCTGGGCTGGCACAGAGGAATTCCTAGTACATGTCTGTCCCGTGGTGGAGGCTGTGACAGTTCTGTGGTGGGAGGCGGTGGTGGCGGCAGTGACGCCAGGTCAGGTGTTCAGTGGATGCTTGTTTAGTGTTGCCTGTGTGTTGCTTTGGAGTCCTGGGGGTCCTCTGTTTTGATCTGAGAGCTGGGAAGTAAAATAGCCCCAAGGCGACAGATCTTCACGTTGAATTCTCTGTGACAAAGAGGCTGTCAGCAGAGGACACGGCCCCACCAGGCCAGCCTTCCCAGACCAGGCTCTATTAGAAACTTGGATTTTTGGAGTAAACAGATTCTGAGCTCGTGAAGGACCAAAGCTTTACCATATGCATGGGAATGTTCCTAGATCTGTCCCTGGGAATCCACCTCTGGTACCCGAATGCCAGTCCTCAGACACACACCCGTCTCCAGACTCGGTCTCTCTCTTCTAGAGTCTCAATGTTATTATGCTATAAATTATGTATTTCTGAACATTATTTGAAAGAATGCATAATCTTTTTTGTATCTGGCGCCTTGTCACGAATATTCATTCACTGTTGTCTTTATCCGCAAATGCTGATGCGCACTTGTGTCAGAACAGACGCCGAGCTGAGTTTCATCCCTCTCCTACTGTGGAGAGACGACATGTTTCTCTGTTGCGGCAGTCTTCTCTATGTCTGTCTCTTTGGGTGACATCATCACTCAATTTTCAATAACAGAACATCTGAAGGATATTTTTCATGTTGCCTTCATGGGCCATCTCTGACCCCTGCTGAGATTAATTAAACCAAACCCCATGTAGCAACAATCCTAAAATAGCCTGACGAGTTATTAACACCGGGTTTGCCCAGGACCATGACTCGAGTGAGTGACCCCAGCCTTGCGCCCTTGAGTGGACCCTGGGATCCATTTCTGTCGATGTCTGATTTCTCTGAGTGCGGAATCGGTCCTGGTAGTGTGGTCAGACATGTCTCGGTTGTGTGGTGGTTCTCTTGCTGGGGGAGAGCCCCGCTGATGGCGTTTTGGGTCCCATTTCATGGCTCGATGTTCCCTGGTAGACTGGTCCTTGTATATTTCATGCGTGTTGCACATGGAGAGAACTGGTCTGAGGGGTTTGTTCTGCTGCCTCATTACCAAGCAAAAGCCCAGCACTCATCGGGGAAGTGGAGAAGCTTCTGTGCAGCGGCAGTATTGTGGTGCAGACCAGCCTCTCCACTGCCCAGGACTGAATGGGGCTTAGAAATTCAGGCTTTCAAAGGGGCTGCCCTCGCCTGAATGTCCGCGGACCCTTCTGAAATAACATCCCTCCAGCCCTCATTCAAGACGAGAAAGAAGGAAGGAGGTCTGTGACTCTCTGTAGCTTCAGTTATATCCAAAAGCACTACGAGTTGAAATAAGCAGCGTTAAACCTGCATTTTATTACAAAAATAAACTTGAAGCTAGGGAGCTCAAAATATACTTGCAAAACCCCACAGTATTCTTTAAAATGGTGTGTTTTGGGAGCCGCCAGACTGACTTTCTATGCTTTTTTTCTACTTTGGCTTTTCTAAAACAAATCTCAAGTCCCCAGAGCAGCCAGCCAGGCTCAGCTTACGGAAGAGCCTGCTCGTTTTACTGCTCTGAGCTCAGCCTGGCGCTGGGGTGTCCCCGTGTGTCCCCGGGCCACTCTGCCAGGTTGCTGGCTTTCTACACTTCCTAGAAGAGGCCTGGGCTCTTTGCTCCGTGGTGCCCCAGTTCCAGGCTCTGTCTGGGACCTATTGGGGTATGGCTGTGACGGTGGTACCAGGGTGACATGGAATGAGAGGCCAACCATGGAAGGATCCCCTTTGAGTCGAATCCTAGATGCTGGTCTCCTGACGTGGATTAAATGACGGTGTTCTCAGCAGGAAAGTGTAGCTCCAGAACTTGGGAGGCTGAGGCAGGAGGATCCCCCGAGCACAGGAGGTTGAGGCTGCGGTGAACTGTGATACAGAGATAATCTCGAAGGAGGAAACAAGAACTCTTCCTGCTTGTTTAATCCTTATTTTAGTAAAATCTTGCCTCTTGGTACAAAGTGCTCACCCTGGTGGGTTCTGGCCCAGAAGCCCTCTGGTGGTACATGGAAGCAAGGATGGTCTGGTCTTCAGTTTACCACCTTTTGGGCCTCAAATGTGTGTGGGTGAAGAGGTCACACCATAGAGCTCTATGACTGCTTCCTCCTTGTGTCTGAATCGGTGGCGCAGTTTCTTAAATGTCCACACAAGCGTATCTGAAGGGACTCCATCACATTGTCTTCCTGGGACTGTTTTAAGCCTGCTGAGATTAATTAAATTGAGCCTCATGCAACAATGATTCTAAGCACAGAGGCTTAAAGCATTTCAGTGCATGCTGGACTCCTGAGTTTACATTGTCTGAGTAGATGATGACATTTTTGTTGATGTCGTCCTCTGGGGGTCTAATATTCTTTTTAGTATTTTTGTGGGTGGGGAGCTAGACTTTGGGTCACACCTGTAATCCCAGCATTTTGGGAGGCCGAGGTGCGAGGACTGCTTGAGTTCAGGAATGCGAAATCAGTTTGGGCAACATAGTGAAACCTCATCTCTACAAAAAATCCAAAAGTTAGCTGGGCATGGTGGTGCATGCTTGTAGTCCTGGCCATTTGGGAGACTGAGGAGGGAGGATCACTTGAGCCCATGATGAGTTTGAGGCTATGGTAAGCTGTGGTTGTGCCACTGCTCTCTGGTCGAGGCGACAGAGTGAGACCCTGACTCAAAAAAAAAAAAAAGTTAGCCAGGCATGGGGGGGGGCACCTGTAGTCCCAGCTACTGAGGAGGCTGAAGTGGAAGGATCACCTGAGCCTGGGGGGTTGAGACTGCAATAACCATGTTTGTGCCAATGTACTCTAGCTTGGGCAACAGACTGAGGCCCTGACTCAAAAACAAAAAGCTGTTGTGAGTGTACGCCACCAGTCTCCATGATTCTCTCATTCTGGGGTGGGGATTCTCTGTTGTAAGGGCGCTGGCTTCTGGGCTTTCCTGGAAAGTCTCTCTGTGGAAGCCACATCTCCCTCTGCACAGTGTATCCCTGTTGTCTCCAGGTTGGGCTTTTGAGGAACTCTTCGTGGCAGTCAGAACACTCTTCTTCTGAGATGAAGATAGTGGGTATCTTTGCAGATCAGTCAGGGAGAAAAAGAATTTTTGTGCAAGGAGCAGGGCCCAGTGGGAGACCCTTGTTCCCCTGAACTGGGACAGCCTCCCTCCCCGGGTGACCCTTCAGATCAGCAGAGACCCGGAGGCACTCTGAGGCACTCTTGTCCTTACCGAGAGACAAAAAAGAAACAGCTCTGGAAAGCATGTGACAGTGTGATGGCTTCCTGGAGCGGAGGGGTGTCTTTGCTATGATTGCTTTTAGGAGAGCCGGGCCATCCAGGGAGCAGTCCCACTGCTGGGTTGAGCCCTTCCAGGGATAAACTCACTGCAGGACCCAGAAGGCACAAGCGCGGACATGCTTCTCATGGAATTCGAGCTGGAGAGAGATTTCCCCATTGGGAGCATCCCACGTCCTTGGGAGACATTCAGAAGCTACTTGCCAACTGGCCACTGGATCTGGGTGGTGTTGGAGTCCCAAGGAAGTGGCCCTTGCGTCATTCCAAGTGCAACGGCTTGTGGAAAGCATGCCTGTCACTGCAAGAGGTGGAGGAAGAGGAAGTAGTGGCCCTCGTCTCAGAACCCACAGGGCGGGTGACAGCACCTGCCGCTTCTGTGGGGAGGGTGGAGCGGGGACACTCAGTGCTGGGATGGCCAGGTGCCACCGCACGTGTCTCATGCAGCTTCATAGGGACAGCATTCAAGTCTTAATTCTCCCCCACCATGCAATGCAGATGACAGGGGCATGGCCACAAGGACTGGGCGACCGGTTTTGAAGGAAGCTATGTAGAGGGCAGATCGTTCCAGATGCTCCGTGGGGCGGTGGCCGTGTGTGCTTGCCGGTGGGTGACTGCGACATCTGTGTGGGGATTCAGATGGCCTCCATGGGTGTCCTCGCTTTTCCCACTGAGCCTGGGTATGGCAGTAGTGAGGTCTGGATATGCAAGAAAAGTCCTCTGTCAAACTTTTTTTTTTTGAGTTGGAGTCTCACTCTGTCGCCCAGGCTGGCAACCTCGATCTGCTGGGCTCAGGTGATAGTCCCGCCTTTGCATTTCAAGTAGCTGGAACCACAGGCACACGCCACCATACCTGGCTAATTTTTTGGTTTATTGTAGAGACGAGGTCTGGCCAGGTTGCCCGAACTGGCTTCGAACCCCTGGGCTCAGACAGTCCTCTCACCTCCGCCTCCCAAAGTGCTCAGATTATAGGCGTAAGCCACCACGCCCAGCCTGTCAAACAGTTTTGAACCTGCAAAGAAAGGCGTACCCAGTCCCAGTGACTGTGTGGAGGAAAAAGCTTTGGGGTGCCAGTTGTTTTTGTTAGCTGTGATGGTGCTGGGGAAAGTCAGCGTTTGACACAGAAAAGACAAGAATTGGGAGAAAGAGGAGAAATTTGAAAATGAAGGCAGCTTGTCATTGCATCAGCAAAGCAAGAATTAATCAGCAAATTCTTGTTGATTAATATTTTAATTTTTTACTTTTGAGTCGGGGTTTCACTCTGTTGCTCAGGCTGGAGTGCAGTGGCACTATCATGGCCGCTGCAGCCTTGACCTGCTGGGCTCAGGTGGTCCTTCCACCTCAGTCTTCCAAGTAGCTGGAACCACAGGCAGGTGCCACCACACCCGGTTAATTTTCTGACTTATTTATCATAGAGATGAGGTCTCACCAAGTTGCCCAGGCCGGTCTCGAACTCCTGGGCTCAGGCAGTCCCCTCGCCTCGACCTCCCAAAGTGCTGGGATTACAGGCATGAGCCACCACCCCCAGCTTGATTAATATTTTATTTTATTTTATTTTATTTTTTTAGTTGGAGTCTTACTCTGTCGCCCAGACTGGAGTGCAGTGGCATGTTCCTGGTCACCGCAGCCTTGACCTTCTGGGGTCCGGCGATCCTTCCGCCTCAGCCTTCCAAGTAACTGGAACTACAGGTGCGTGTTACCACGCCCGGCTAATTTTTGATTTATTGTAGAGGTGAGGTCTCGCCAAGTTTCCTTGTCTCGAACCCGCAGGCTCAGGCGATCCACTCACCTCACCCTCCCAAAGTGCTGGGATTATAGGCTGAGCCACCGAGCCTGGCCGATTAATATTTTAAATTAAACTTTTTATTTTGAGATCATTCAGAGAGATTACTCTGCTTTTCCCTGATGATAACATCTTGCAAAACCATAGTACCATAATTTTCAAATACTGAACCAGTCTCAGATCCCTGAAATAAATAGAATGAACCCCACTTGGTCATGTGTAGAATTATTTTTACATATTGCTGAATTCTGTTCTATTTTGTTAAGCATTTTTTTGTGTATCTTCATGAGTGATACCAGTCTGTAGTTTTCTTTTTTTGTACTATTTTTATCAAGTTTTGGTGTAGGGGCAATATTGGCTTTATCATATGAATCAGGAGGTGTTTCCTCCTCCTTCATTTCCAGGGGGAGGTAGCATAGAATTGATGTTAATTCTCTTTAAACATTTGGTCCAATTCTTCAATGAAACCAACTGAGTCCGTAGATTTCTCCTTTGGGAGTTTTGAAATTACAAATTTAGTTTCCTTACTGGCCAAGGGCTGCTGAAGTCATCTATTTCACATTGAGTGGCTTGCAGTCATTTGTGTGTGTGTGTGTGTGTGTGTGTGTGTGTGTGTGTGTGTGTGTGTGTGTGTGTTTTATTCATTTGTGTGTGTTTTTTTTAATTCATTTGTGTTTTTTGAGGCCATGGTCCATTTTGTCCACGTTGTCAAATAGATGCGTGTAGAGTTGTTTGTATTATTATGCATATTGATGTCTGCAGGGGCAGTCGTGCTAGCTAGTTCATTCCTATATGAGTTTACTATGTCTTCTGTCTTTTCTTCTTTGTCAGTTTTGCCAGAAGTGTGCCAATTTTATAGATCTTTTCAAGCAACGGCTCTTTGTTTAACTGATTTTCTCTATTTTTTGCATTCAGTTTCTCTTATTTCTCCTCTCACCTTAATTATTTCTTACTTCTGCTTGCTTTAGGTTTATTTCGCTGTTTTTCTGATTTCTGGAGGTGAGAGCTTAGGTTATTGATTTGAGATGTTTCTTTTCTTATATATGCATTTGTGCTATAGATTTCCCTCAGCACTGCTTTAGCTGTATCTCACAAATTCTGATATTGTTGCATTTTCATTTTCATTCAGTTATATGTACTTGAAAATTTTCCCTTTAGCCTTCTCCTTTGACCTGTGGATTATTTAGAAATGTATTGTTTCTTTTCTAAGTGTTTGGAGATTTTCTGTTTACTTTTTGTCCTTGATTTCTAGTTCAATTTCATTATGATTAGAGAACACATTCTATGTGATCTCAGTTCTTTTAACCTTGCTGAGGTTTATGTTGTGGCCTAGGATATTGGTCTGTCTTGATATATGTTCTGCAGGCACTTGGAAAGAACGTGTATTTTGCTATTGTAGGGTGGCGTGTTCCAGAACTATCTAATCTTGTGGGTTGATGGCATTAATCCAACAAGGGAATGTTTTGTTGTAGTGATGGTGGTAGTGATATTTGGGGTTTTGGTTTTGGTTTTGGTTAGAAAAGGGGAGTGAAGATTGGACAACAGAGATTTTGAAATCCTACTGTCTAGCAAAAATAGGAAAATTAAATTTCTACATTGCCAATTTAGGGTACCTTTGACAATCCACCAAGGAGAGAGAAGAGTTAAAACTCTCGGGCAACCCCTTTGGATCCCCTCCCATTGTGGGTGTATTTCTGTCCTCTCAATAAATCCTGCTTTCAAAAAAAACTCTCTATTGATAATTTAGGTACCAGACTAGGCGCGGTGGCTCATGCCTATAATTCCAGCACTTTGGGAGGCCGAGGTGAGGGGATTGCCTGAGCCCGCGGGTTTAAGACCAGCCTGGGCAACTTGGCAAGACCTCATCTCTAAAATAAATTTAAAAATTAGCCAAACATGGTGGCACATGCCTGTAATTCCAGCTACTTGGAAGGCTGAGGAGGAAGGATGGTGTGAGCCTAGCAGGTCAAGGCTGAGGTGGCCAGGAGCGTGCCACTACCCTCCAGCCTGGTTGACAGAGTGAGACTCCAACTCAAAAAAAATTTTTTTAAAGATAATTTAGGTACCAAAGAGGGTATTTCATTCCTCCGTCATTTTAGAATTAGAAAGTCTGATGAAAATCGAGCTCGATCTTAGAATCCGAGGCCAAATGGCTAAACTTGCCCACTAGGACCAGAGGAAAAGGTCGTGTTTCAAGGTGGCCTAGCTTCTTGCTGAGTAAGGTTGATGGGTAAACTATCTTCCTGCTTAGTGAGTGCTTACTCAGTCATTAGTTTAATTAGACTCAGAATAGGGAAATGAATTATCGATATAGAAGCTAGGCCATTCATCTGTTCTAAACAATTTGGTGACTGCTTCCTCTGTTCCAGACATAGTGTGAGTCCTGAGGATACAAAAATAAGCCAGTGAGACAAAGATCTGAGGATCTTTTTTCTTTTCCCACAGGAGAGAAACGTAGAATTCCCAATGGCTTCTATAAAGAGTGATTACTAGAAAACAAGAGTCAGTTCAACTTAGAAGATTATTTTAGTTTCAGATACTGCAGCTTAAATTTGAAAAGGGATATTTAAAATGCTTTGCAGAAAAACAGCTTCGTGTTTTGTCATGTGGCTGCACAGTCACTTTCAGTTCAAAACACGACTTTTTTGGCGTGTCTCCTGTGTGTGTGGCACTGAGGTAGGTTTGAGGGTCTAAGTTTGCTCTGCCCCTGGTGTCCTTATTCCTTAAGTCAGATTGTTGTAAAGGGAGAGGTCAAGAGGCTGGACACAATGACTCACGCCTGTAATCCCAGCACTTTGGGAGGCCGAGGTGGGAGGATCGCTTAAGCTCAGGAGTTTGAGACCAGCCTGGGCAACATAGCGAGACCTCGTCTCTACAAAAAAATACAAAAATGAGCCGGACATGGTGACACATGCCTGTACTTTCAGCTACGTGGGAGGCTGAGGTGGAAGGATCGCCTGAGCCTAGGAAGTCGAGTCTATGGTGAACCATGATTGTACGATGGAGTGAAACCCTAATACACACGCACACACATGTATGCGTGCACACAAGATAGAGTCCAAGTATAAACTTCTTAGGCTTTATATCTATTTTTTCTTAAAAAATAAAAGCCTCAGCTGGGCGCGGTGGCTCACGCCTATTATCCCAGTACTTTGGGAAGCTGAGGAGAGAGGATTGCCTGAATCTACAGGTTTGAGACCAGCCTGGGCAAGTTGGCAAGACCTCATCTTTACAATAAATCATAAAAATTAGCCTGTTGTGGTGGTGTACACCTGTATTCCAGCTACTTGGAAGACTGAGGCAGAAGGACTGCCTGAACCCAACAGGTCAAGTCTTTGATGACCGTGAGTGTCCACTGCACTCCAGCCTGGGCAACAGAGTGAGACTCTGAATTAAAAAAAAAAAGCATCCATGTAAACTGGAAAAAATATATTACATCTGTCTTTTTTTTTTTTTGAATTGGAAGTCTCACCCTGTCGCCTAGGCTGGAGTGCAGTGGCACGCTCATGGCCCCTGCAGCCTCGACCTCCTGGGCTCAGGAGGTCCTTCTGCCTCAGTCTTCCAAGAAGTTGGAACTACAGGCATGCACCACCATGCCAGGCTAATTCTTTGTGATTTATTGTAGCGATAAGGACTCGTCAAGTTGCCCACGCTGGTCTCGAACTGTGGGCTCTGGCAGTCCTCTCGCCTCCGCCTCCCAAAGTGCTGAGATTACCTGGCTTGTCTTTTCAAAAATAGAACTTTATAAGGACTGCCTGCATAAGTCATGTTGACTTAAATACAAACAGATCCGGCATCAGTGCCGAAGTTATTTGGTGTCGTTTTGTAAACACACTGTGGGTTTAACCTGTGTTACCAGGTGCAACGTTGAAGGGCAGCGGAGACCTTGGTCTATTGCTTTTCATGTAATACACACAAAAAGTTAGAAAGTACAGCTGGACAGGTCGAGGCTGCGGTGGCCGGGAGCGGCCACTGCACTTCATTCTGGGTGACAGAGTGAGACTCCAACTCAAAAAAAAAAAAAAAAAAAGAAAGTACAGCTGGATAAATCATAGCCATTTGCTCTGCTTTCCCCCATGATACCATAGTTTCCCTCTAATGTCTGCTTTTCAGATCACAAAAACATGTTTTTTTCCTCAGAAAACTGGGGCCTTTGATTAATGGGGCCCGGCGAGTCCAAGGACAGGTCCTGGGTCCTGGCATGAGTCCTAGAACTGACCCTCAGCCGGTCTTCTGTCTTTCTCACCCTGGGACTATTTAATTGACTGTGTTTTCTGTGACTATGAAACCTCGTCATTCTCTAAAGCAGCTCCACATATCTAAATAAACAATAAAATGGCTGATTAGCTGCTTCTCATAGTAGGCAGCACGCTCACAGTGGATGCTGACATTTGATTAACGAGCCTCCTGGTTTCTCCCCATGTAAAAAGGAGTTCACAGTTGTACAATTGATTCGGATTCTAAATAGAGAAACGTGGACATGACGCTGCATTAGTTCTCGGACTCACCCTTGCTCTTATGAGGACCTGAAGTTCTTTTTTTTTGAGTTGGAGTCTCACTCCATCGCCCAGACTGGAGTGCAGTGGCCGCTCCCGGCCACTGCAGCCTCGACCTGCTGGGCTCCGGCGATCCTTCCGCCTCAGCCTTCCAGGTAGCCGGAATTACTTTGATTTATTGGAGATGAGGTCTCGCTGCCCAGGCGGGTGTCGAACCCGCGGGCTCAGGCAATCCACTCACCTCAGCCTCCCAAAGGCGCGGGATTACGGGCTGAGCCACCGAGCCCGGCTGGACCTGAAGTTCTTAATTGATGAGCGCAAGAGAGCGACCGATGCTGTCGCGAGTTCAGGTGTGTCAGGGAGCCCGGCGATGAGGGCAGCCCTGGAAAGTCAGGGCCTGCTTCAAGCCGGGTTTGTTCCCTTGTGAAGTGAACCTGGCTCGTGGAGGGTGACCCTGCTGTTCTGGACAGTCGGTTTCATCAGCTGCTGGTCTGCGAACTGCTTCAGAGGCAGAGTGGGGACCTACTTATCTTTGTATCTCCAGTCTGTGACAGCCCAGATACTGCAAAGGCTCGTGCGTCTCCAGGCCGTGGGGGTGACAGAGGAGTGGGGTCTGTGTCTCTCGGGACCTGGAGATGACAAGAGTGGAGACGGTGTTTCTTGTGACCTGGAAGTGACAGGAGTGAAGACTGTGTCTCTCGGGGCCTGGAGGTGACAAGAGTGGAGACTATGTCTCTTGGGGCCTGGAGGTGACAGCAGGAGACTGTCTCTCAGGACCTGGAGGTGACAGGTGGAGACTCTCTTCCAGGGCGTGGAGGTGACAGATGGAGACTGTGTCTCTCGGGGCCTGGAGGTGACAGGAGGAGACTGTCTCTTGGGAACATGTAGGTGACAGGAGTGGAGACTGAGTCTCTCGTGGCCTGGAGGAAACAGGAGTGGAGACTGTGTCTTTCGGGGCCTGGAGGTGACAGGGGGAGACTGTCTCTCGGGGCCTGGAAGTGACAAGTGGAGACTGAGTCACTCGGGGCCATGCTGGGACGGTTTGGGTGGAGACTTTCTCCGTAGGTTCCGCACCTTCGCCCACAGGGGAACGTGACTGAGTCATATCAAACCCTCCAGTTTTCCAAGAAAATTCATCTTTCTGCCTTTTAAGCGCATTCCCTCTATTCAGTATGGGTAATGGTTTTGTTTTTAGACTCCCCTGTGTGGATGTTACAGGCATGCCACTGTGTCTGTCGGTTCTGGCTGGTGTCACGCAGCATTGGGGCCTTGTGGCTTAAGCCATAGAGGCTTATTTCTCACTGTTGGCTGCAGTCCACAGTCAGGGGGCCCACAGGTTCAGGGTCTGGCCAGCACCGCATCCTGGACCACTGAGGGCGCCTTCCTCCTGGATCCTTGCATGGTAGGTAGGCGAGGGGGCCTCTCTCGGGTCTGCTTGCTACGGGCACGAGTCCCGCTCACAAGGGCTCTGCCCCCATGACCCTCCCGAAGGCCCTGCCTGCCCCTCCATCCCCCAGGGGGGTAGGATTTGAACAGGTGAGTTTTTTCTTTGACTGGGGGTACCTTCTTCAGATCAACATGGGAGTTTTGAGGTGACACAGGCATTCAGACACTGACAAGTACTGTTGAGTCAGCCCAAAAGCCAGTGCCTGCCACCTCTGAGCATCCTCTTGAAAAACGTTTATTAAATTAACAGTACAGTCTGGGCGATAGTGAGACTCCAACTCAAAAATAAAATAAAGAAATAAAATAAATCAACAGTAATCTGTTGAGCCGCCTGATGGTATTGCTACAATGAGTGATCAGACATTGTTTTGCTACTTCGGAGGAACATGCTTCTCTGTTCTGCCTGTATGATCTTTTGGACCTATACACCTATGCTATCACTTGTATACAATTGCTAATAGTACTCACAATACCCATTTAAGAAAGATGAACAGGCTGTAATCTCCTGCCTGTAATCTCAGCACTTTGGGAGGCCGAGGCGGGAGGATTGCTTGAGGCCAGGAGTATGAGACTAGTGTGGGCAACATAGTGAGACCTCATCTCTATGAAAAAAATTTTTTAAAAATTAACCGGGCGTGGTGGCACACACCTTTAGTCCCAGCTACCTGGAAGGTTGAGGTGGGAGGATCCCAGGAGATCGAGGCAGTAGTGAGCTCTATGACCTTACCACCACACTGCAGCCTGGGTGGCAGAGCAAGACCTTGGCGGGGAGGACAGAAGAAGGAGGGAGGGGGAGAGAGAAGGAGGGAGATGGAAGGAGGGAGGGAGGAAAAAAGGAAGGAGGGAAGTGGAGGGTCAGAAAGCTTAAATAATGCCCCGAGCTGACCCAGCCTGTCTAACGGCTGAGGTGAGATGATATCCAGCATCCATCTGTAGCATCTCTGCTCGTCACCACCTTCTGTCCAGGTAAAGAATTAACACCACAACAAAGCACCTTTGCCCCTGTCCTCTTGTTAATTTTTTTTTTTTTGAGTTGGAGTCTCACTCTGTCACCCAGACTGGAGTGCTGTGGCCGCTCCCGGCCACTGCAGCCTCGACCTGCTGAGCTCCGGCGATCCCTCTGCCTCAGCCTTCCAAGTAGCTGGAATTACAGGCATGCACTACCACGCCCGACTGATTTTTTTAATTTATTGTAGAGATGAGGTCTCGCTGCCCAGGCGGGTCTCGAACCCACGGACTCAGCCAATCCACTCACCTCAGCCTCCCAAAGGCGCGGGATTACAGGCTGAGCCACCGAGCCCGGCTTGTTAATTTTTTTAAACAGCTCTCTTTGAATATAATTCACATATCATACAGCCATCCATTTAAAGTGTAACATTTCAGACCAGGTACCGTGGCTCATACCTATAATCCCAGCACTTTGGGAGGCCGAGGTGAGAAGATTGCCTGAGCCTATGGGTTCAAGACCAACCTGGGCAATTTGGCAAGACCTCACCTCTACAAAAAATCAAAAAATAGCTGGGTGTGGTGGTTCATGCCTGTAATTCCAGCTACTTGGAAGGCTGAGGTGGAAGGATCACCTGAGCCCAGCAGGTCGAGGCTGTGGTGGCCATGAGCATGTCACTGCATGCCAGCCTGAGCGACAGAGTGAGGCTCCAACTAAAAAAAAGAAAAGAAAAGAAAAAAAAGTGTAGCATTCCGCTGCTTTTAGTCTACTCACAGAGCTCTGTGGTCATCAACCCTCACAATCCATCCTAAGACATCATCATCACCCCAGAGAGGATTCCTGTCCCTATCAGCTGGCACTTCCCATTTTCCCCCAAGCTCCCAGCTGTAGGCAGCCACGAATCTACTGCCTGTTCCCATGGACTTGGCTGATAGACTTTCCATACGAATGACTTCCCACCACGTGTGGCCTTTGGTGCCTGGCTCCTTTCCCTGCACGGTGACTCATGGTTCATCCACGTGGTAGCATGAATCAGTACTTTATTTCTTTTTGTTCAGAATGGTATTCTACCGTGTAGATAGACCACCCTGGGTCAATTCATTCATCAGTTTATGGACATTAGGTCATTGGTACTTTTTGGCTGTTGTGAATAATGCTGCGGTGTATACAGGTTTTTGTGTGGACATACACTTTTATCCCTCTCGGGTATATGTGTAGGAGCGGAATTGCTGGGCCACGTGGTAACTCTGTGCTTAGGCTTTTGAGAACCTGCCAGACTATTTTCCAAGCAGGTACACTAGGGAAGACATAAAATGTATTTCCCTCAACAGCGTTTAAAGGTTCCAGTTTTTCTACTTGCCCAATACTTGTGTGTGCGTTTTAATCACTTTAAGATAACAGTTCAGCCCTATTAAGTACATTCACGTGGTTGTGTACCCAGTCTCCAAAGTCTTTCTGTCTTGCAAAACTGAATGTCTATACCTGTTAAACCACAATTCCCCATTAATCCCATGCCCCAGCCCTGGCAACCACCATTCTATTCTCTGTCTCTATGTCGTCAACACTTTTTTTCTGTCTGCCTTTTTTGTTCTAGCTGTCTTAATGTGGGTGAAGTGGTATCTCATTTGGTTCTGATTTGCATTTTGCTGACTGTATAATGATGTTGAACATCTTTTCATGTGCTTCTTGGCTATTTGCATATCTTTGGGGAAATGCCTCTTGAAGTCCTTTGCTCATTTTCTAATTGGGTTGTTTGCCATTTTGTTGTTGAATTGTAAGAGTTCTTTACATATTCGGGTTACTGGATACCTATCAGGTAAATGATTTCCAAGTATCTTCTCCTATTCTGTGGGTTTTCTTTTAACTTATTTAGTGGCATTTTTGCATAAAAGTTTTACATTTTGAGGAAATCCAATTTAGCTACTTTTTCTTTGGTTGTTTGTGCTTTAAGTGTCATGTCTGAGGCTGTTTTACAGTTAACTTTTTTTAATAAGTAAAAAGAGTACGCTTTAAATAATGATAGAAAGTATTGTATAGTAAAGGCATAAACCAGTAACATAGATGTTTACGGTCATTATCAAGTATTATGGGTCAGGCACGGTGACCGACGCCTGTCATCCCAGCACTTTGGGAGGCCGAGGTGAGAGGATTGCCTGAGTCCAGGGGTTAGAGACCAGCCGGGGCAATTTGGCGAGGCCTCATCTCTATAATAAATACAAAATTCAGCTGGGCGTGGTGGCACATGCCTGTAGTCCCAGCTATTTGGAAGGCTGAGGTGGAAGGATCACCTGAGTCCAAGTAGGTTGAGGCTGTGGTAGCCGTGAATGTGCCACACTGCCTTCCAGCCTGGGCGACAGTGAGACTCTGACTCAAAAAAAAAAATCAAATAAACAAGTATCATATGCTGTGCATAATTGTATGTGTAGACTTGTTAGGACTGGCAGTGCAGTGGGTATATTTGCACCAGCATCACCCTAGAATGGTTCATTGAGTTGTGCCATCAGCATTAGGACAGCTTTGATGTCACTAGGTGATAGGAATTTCCCAGCTCTGCTATGATCTCATGGGACAACCACCATACACACTGTCATTGACTGAATGTCATTGTGCAGTGCCCAACTGTATCTATCTTGTAATCTTCCTGAACTCACTGATTAATCCAAGAGTTTTTTAGTGTTACCATTAGTGCTTTTTCTGTATAAGGTCATGTCGCATGCAAATGGGAGAACTTATTTCTTCCTTTCCCCTCTGAATGCCTTTTAAAAAAAAATTCTTGCTGGATAGAACCTCCAGAAGTGTGCTGAATAGAAATGGTGACCGCAGCATTCCTGTCTTGCTTCTGATCTCAGGGAAAAGCACCCCATCTTTCATTGTCATGTACAATATGGGCTGTGGGATTTGGGTTTTTTTTTTTTTTTAACTCAGCTTGGGGAAGTCTTTCCTCTACTGTTTGTTACTGAGTGTTTTTATATGAAGGGGAGTTTAATGGTCTGCTGAGATGATTGTGATGGTGTGTTCTTTGTCCTTTATTGGTATGGCATATATAGGAAATGATTTTTGAAGTTAAGCCAACCTTGCATTTCTGGGATAAATCCTACTTGGTCATGAGTTATACTCACCTAACATGTTGCTGGGTTTGGTTCGCAAGTATTTTCTTTAGGATTTTTATGTCTATATTCATAAGAAATACTGATCTGTGTTTTCTATTCTTGTGATATCTTTTTCTGGTTTTGTTACTGGGATAAGGCTGGCCTCACGGTATGGGTTTGGTAGTGTTCCCTCCTATTCTATTTTTGATAAGAGTTTATGAAGAATTGATGTTAATTCAGCCAGGTGGGGTGGCTTATGCCTGTGATCACAGCACTTTGGGAGGCCGAGGCAGGAAGATTGCTTGAGCCCAGGAGTTGAGACCAGCCAGGACAACATAGCAAGATCCCATCTCTACAAAACTTTATAAAAAAAATCATCCAAGCATGGTGGCACGTACCTGGTGTTCAGCTGAGAAGGCTGATGCAGGAGGATCACTTGAGCCCAGGAATTGGAGGCTGCAGTAAGCCATGGTCATGCCACTGCACTCCAGCCTGGGCAACAGAGTGAGATCCTGACTCAAAAGAAAAAAAAGAATTGGTATCAATTCTCCTCACGTGTTCCTAATTCCTGAGAGGACCAACATAGCCCACTTTTTATGCCATCACAAGCTCCTCTCTCCCCATCTTTTATAACCATTAAGTGGGGTCTCTCCCAGTGTCCCATGCCTGCTTCTTTGTCTACACCCCAATTGTGAGGGCATGGAGCTGACCAGCAGCTTCTCTTGCGTACCCAGCACGCGGCAGCATTTTTATTCAAGTATGAACACCCAAGTACAGACGTTTTATCCAAGTATTATTATATTTTATCCAAGTACATCCATTTAAAGGTTCTGAAGACTCTTCAGGATTGCCGGGTTATGTGTGAGTTTCCCCAAATCAGGCAAATATTAAGAACTATTTTCATAATGCAAACTATTTCAACCTCTATGGAAAACAGTGTGGTGATTTCTAAAAGATCTAGACATTGACCTTCCATATGACCCAGCAATTCCCCCTACTTGGAATATATCTGGAGGAACTCAAATCTTTCTACAGAAAGATACCTGCACACGCATGTTTATTGCAGCACTATTCACAGTAGTAAAAACATGGAACCAACCATGCTGCCCCTCGAAACTGGACTGGATAAAAAAATGTGGTACATATACACGATGGTATATTACGCAGCCATAAAGAAAGACGCAGTTATGGACTTTGCGGCAACTTGGATGGATTTAGAGTCAATCACACTCAGTGATACATCACAGAAACAAGGAACAGATTGCCACATGTTCTCACTCATAAGCCGTACCCTGAACATTTACCATAATACCATAAGAAAGGGATTGACAGTAGCGGGATACTGCCCAGGTCGGGGTGGGACACAACATCAATAAGGGTACCTGATCTCAAACCAGGGAAAGTGGGGACCAAAGGAAGACCCAAACTTTAACTGTACAGTGTCCACCTGTATGCCTAATACTGAAATGTTCCTCACATCTTTGAAATAAATATTAAAAAAAGAACTATTTTCATGTGTGTACGTCTAGATGTCTGTGTATGTGTGTAACTAAGTGTGTGTGTTTTGTGCACCTGTTTATATGTATATGACTGTGTAACTCATTTCAAACAAAGACTCAGTGTAGTTACAGGATGATTTGGGAAGCAATATTGCTGGGTTCAAGCCTGGTTCTTTCATTTTGAGCTAAGTACTGGACTCTCAGGCTTGCCTTTAGTCTGTGTTCTCACATATATCATGGAAATTAGGGTGAGGGCTAGAATAAAATAGATAAATTATTTAGCCCAGTCCTTCCTGCTAGTAGACACTTAATAAATAATTAACGACTATTAGCTGATGACTTAAACTCCTTTCAGATGAATCTGATATTAACCACGTTCTAATATTTATATTTACGATTAATCTAGTATATTACCCGTGATCTCATATTAATTTGAAATAACAGATGACTTGGTTCCCAGTCTTCGATTTCGTTGAATGACTGATGAGCTGAACTTCTAAAATTCTCATTAAATTATCTGACATTGAAGTGATCTTTTTTGTTCTTTTAATTCCTTTAATGTCTTTGGAGGCTGTGATGAAAGACTGTCCTTGTTCTGTGGCCTTGGGAGTTGGTGAGGAAGTGTCTTAAGAGTGTGGCCTTCAAGGGCAGACAGCCTGGCCTGTGGTGGAGCCCCCTCATCCCCACCTGTGCTCCCTGGGGCCCTTCTGAGAATTCAAAGAGATTCGATGAAAAGCTCGAGTGCTGTAAGTAGTTGTGTTCTTTACGCTCATGGTCTCTGCACCTCATAGAGTATCGCGTAATGTTTGAATGGAACATTTTGTTGAAATCATTAAACTGCTTGTGGAAGATGCCCGTGCGGAGTGCTTTCTTTTTTCCATTTAGGAAGGATGCTTGCCCTGAGCGAGGTGGGATGGAGACCTATCTTCAGACTGGCTGAACAAGAGGCTTGAATTTGGGAAGGGTTCTTTCCTACCAGCCTCAGTCTCTGGGAAGGAGAAGCAAGTCCACCACAATCTTGCAGTCATATAATTATCTTTCCCGAATGGAGACCCTATCATGTTTTACAGCCTGCATTTGCCCTTGCAAGGGTTAAATATATTTAGTGGGGCAGATTGTATCGGGAGTTAGGAAAACCCAGTATGTTGTTCCATGTCATTAATCAGGCCAGTTAAACAAAGCAAGTCCATTAAGGCAAAGCCAGGAAGCCAAGGCCACTCTAGAGAGAACACGGTGGCGACTAGCAGTGGGGCCTCGGGCCATGGGGGCCAGTGGCATGCAGGGGCACCATCATTTTTATGGCCCATTTGGGATCAGAGCGAGTGAAGCATCTGGAGAAAGATGTCTGCTCACAGTATTTCTTATTCACGTAACTTGCCGGAACACACAGAGACAGACCTAAGTGACCAGAATGCATCCCCAAGTGACCTAAAAGGCATAAGGTCAGAGCTTTTGGGGGTTGTTATTTCCAACATTCTTACTCTTCCTAAGTCTTGATTTTTTTCATCTAATTTTCTTTCATTTGCATTTTTACAGGCTTTTGGCAGAGGGCTGAATTTTCTAAATATAAAATTAGTAAATTGAACAGACAGTTTTCAAATACAAGTCAAGTGTAAGAAACCCACGTTTTCTTCAGGATAGACTCAATTCTTCACTACTTCTCTTTGGAAAACTGCCATCAAACCCAAACCAGGGCTGAGCATGGTGGCTCACGCCTGCAATCCCTGCACTTTGGGAGGCCGAGGCAGGAGGATGGCTTGAGCCCGGGAATTTGAGGCCAGCCTGGGCAGCATAGTGAGACTTTGTCTCTACAAAAAAATCCAAAAATTAGCCAGGCATGGGTATGGCATGCATGTAGTCCCAGCTACCCAGGAGACTGAGGCAAGAAGATTACCTAAGCCCAGGAGGTCAAGGCTGCAGTGAACTGTGATCGTGCCACTGCATTCCAGCCTGGGTGACAGAGTGAGACCTTGACTCAAAAAAAAAAAAAAAAAAAAAAAGGAAACAAATAAATTTGAGATAATCGTTCTAATCCTGGTCTTGAACCGTGTGACTTTTTTTAAAAAGTCGTGGTAACATCCTCTGATACGGGACCACACAGTGTGGCTCACAGGCTGGGTCATTTCCCACACACAGCACGATGAGCAGACATCAGCCCCCCCTTGACACTAGGAGGCTGGGACTCAGAGAGGCGAGGCGACTTGCTCAAAGGCCCCCAGCAAAGCCACTTACTGCTGTGAGAAGCAACGTAGACTCAAGCGTGGAACGAGGAGTGACCGGGCTCTGGGATCCGTGCAGGCTGAGAACAGCTTATTCTGAAAAGTCCATCTTCAAGTCATTTTATTTGGATTGAAATTCCAGCCGAGTGTGGTGGCTCACGACTGTAATCCCCGCACTTTGGGAGGCAGAGGTAAGAGGATTGCCTGAGCCCATGGGTTCGAGACCAGCCTGGGCAACATAGCAAGACCTCGTCTCTATGGCAATAAATCAAAAAATTAGCTGGGCATGGTGGTGTGCGCCGGTAGTCCCAGCAGGTCGAGGCTGCGGTAGCCATGAGCATGTCATTGCACTCAGCCTGGGTGACAGAGGGAGACTCCAACTCAAAAAAAAAGGAATTCCAAACAGGAAATCCTCGGGCAAGAATTTTGGTTGTGTCCCTTTCTGTGGTTCCCAAGACCACTGGGCTCGACACAGCCTGCACCTGTTGAGTGGACCGGGTGGGCTAAACCATCCTCGGGGCAGAGGCGGCTGGTCACCAGCTGGTGTCCTCACATGGATAGAAGTGGAGGAAACAGGCTGCAAGGATGGTTGCTTTTCTGGATGCTGTTGCCAGTTTGAGTTTTTCTCGAGAGTACACATAACGTGTTGATTTTTTTTCCTCGCGGTGTGTAATTGTGGTTATATATTAACTCACTGCCAGGCAACAGCACGGACTTGCACATCACAGTGGTGGGTTTTTGTATTCTCTGCTGGACAAAGTTCAGAGCTCTGGTTATTTCATGGTCCGATCTCTCCCGCCGAGCGGCTGGACCTAAAATAAAATCATGCCCGCCGTGGTGGGACCCCTTGAGTGGCATTTCGAAGACTTGAAAAGGTAGGATGGGTCCAGTTTGTGTTTTTGAAATAAAACTGTTTCTTGGCTATCGTGATGACAAACCGGCGTTAAAGGAAAATCCGTCGTTTTGTTCAGAGTTTAAGGTCGAGTCTGCAGAGAGTGACACTTGGCGCTTATGGACCCTGGACACACTCACTGGTGGCTCCTGGGGAAGCCACCACCGCCTCCGAGCAGGCCCCGGGGGCCAGGGATCGGGTTTGAAAAGCGCATGCCTGGGGCATTGTGTTTTGTTCTCCAGGGGGCCTGCTCTGTACCCGCATTGATTGCCAGTGTGGGCACCTCCCCCTTCCCGCAGCTCGGCTAAGCCTCTCCTGATAATACAGGCTGGAGCCCCACACTGTGACTTGTGTTTGTGGCGCTGAGTCGGTGCTCGCTGGCGCTACAAAAGCTCGCACAATAAACGCTTTTGTGTGTGGCACTGCCCGCCGCACGTGATCGCCGCTCAGGAAGGTTTTATTGCTTGCTTTATGAAGGATTTTTTTACACAAGGGATTTGATGTATTAGCCAAGTACTGCCATGAACACGATTTTTAGGGAACTGTAATTTAGATTTTCCTGATTCAAGGCTGTCACTTATTCTCAAGCAATCTGGAGATCCCTTTTGTAAGAAATAAAACTTCGCAGGGAGCTTAGGGGACTCAGATGTGAAAGGGCCAAATTAAGTCGTGGCTTTCATGTAACCTCTGGAAATAATTGCTCCTTGAATTTTAAGTCCATCAATAGTCTTCTATAATTTTTGACGCCATTGTTATTGATAAGTCTTTTGTATGGCCTCGCTTCAGAAACCTTAAGCAAATCATTGGTTTTAGCATAATAGTCATGGTGTTTTAAACACCCGATGAAACATCATGAGTGAAGGTTTCTGAATACCTGAATTTAACTTAGAACACATACATGTAAATACAGTTTTTTGGCCAGACACAGTGGTTCATGCCTATAATTCCAGCACGTTGGGAGGCTGCTTGAGTTCAGGGGTTTGAGACCAGCCTGGGCAACATAGCAAGACCCAGTCTCTACAAAAACATTAAAAACATAGCCGAGTGTGGCGGTGGGCGCCTGTAGTCCCTGCCACTGGCGAGGCTGAAGCAGAAGGATCCCCTGAGCCCAGGAGGTGGAGGCTGCAGTGAGCCGTAATCACATCACTGTACTCCAGCCTGAGACTCCTACTAAAAAAAAAAAGACATATACCAAGTCCTGTGTCATATGCTTGCTGGAAGCTGATCACAGAAAAGGTCACAGGAGAGCAAACAGCAGCAACTGAGACAGAGTTCCCTGAATCCCAGAATTGAGGGGAAATAGGCCGTCAGCAGTGTGCTGCGAATCAAGATTGCAATTGAAATGGTTTCCGGGTGTCCTCGGGGTCTAAACCATGCCACCTGGCTAGGCCCAACAGTTAGGGAGAAGCAGGTTATCTTTCAGCATCCTTCGGTCCTCAGCTTCAGGAAGTCAAAGCACAGCACAGCACCGTGGCAGATGTGTTCATTTTCTGCATGGAAAATACAGGTGTTCCAGAGAAGCACCTCACGGGACAGCTTGTTTGAAATGGACAACGGAACTATGGAAGTCATCAATCACACTGAGAAGAGAAGGCGGGAAGGGAAGGAAGACCCGGAGGCAGGCCCAGAAGCCCTGGTGCATGTGGCTTTTGCATTCCCCAGGAACTTCTGACCAGCTGGTCCCTCAAGAATATGGCTTCCTGTCTGCAAAGTCACTCATAACACACCATGTAGTTCAAAAGAGCCTCTGAGTTGACCAGATGTATAGGCCCAAGCTTATGCGAACTGAGAATCCCCCACACAGAGACTTTTTTTTTTTTTGAGCACGCTCATGGCCACCACAGCCTCGACCTGCTGGACTCAGTCGATCCTTCCACCTCAGCCTCTCAAGCAACTGGAACTACAGGCGCGTGCCACCATGCCTGGCTCATTTTTTGATTTATTGCAGAAATGAGGTCTCGCCAAGTTGCCCAGGCTGGTCTGGAACCCCTGGACTCAGGCAGACCTATTGCCTCGGCCTCCCCAAGTGCTGGGACGACAGGCGTGAGCCACTGCGCCCGGCCAAGAGACGTTTCTGAATCCTTTTCCTTGAGAAGGCTGTTCTGGAGAACCACATCACGCATGTTACATGCCCTGGCAAAAATGGACTTTCCCCAGAGCAGTGTCACCTGCTTTTAGAGCCTGTAGTGATACGCTTGTGCGTGTCCAAAGACCCCGGAGCCCATGAATCCTTTTGCTGTCCAAAGAAAGACAGGGGTAGTCTTCCCTTCTTCCCCGTCGTCCCGGAATCTTCTGTGCCCCAAGTGACACACAAGTCATGGGGCGGGGGCGGGGACAAGAGGAAGGCACTGCTCTGGCCATCAGGTGGCTGCTCTCTGCCAGGCCTTGCCGTCCGCCAGTGCTCACACAGCCATTGCCTTTAGCCTCTCCTCACCGCTCTTTCTAGAAGTCCGGTGGGGTGTGGACAGCAACCGCGGGCCAGCCTGGCTTCTTGGTGCTTTGCAGACAATGTGCTCTTTGCATGTGGTGGTGCGGATTCCTGCACCCGGTGCATCCATCGGTGCCGTTTTTCCCACGACTTTGCGTCTCTGCCACCTTTTGATCATTCTCCCAGTATTGCAGACCTTTTCCTTGTTAGTAATACTTGTCGCAGTGACTCGTGATGTTACTGTCACAATTGCTCTGGGGCGCCACGAACGCACCCACGTAGGTCGGTGAACTGTCGTGTGTGTTCCGTCTGCTCCTTCTACCAGCCATTCCCGGTCTCTCCTCCTCAGGCCTCCCTATTCCCTGAGGCACAACAGGGTTGAAATGGGGCCAGTTCATAACCTCTCAATGGCCTCTAAGTGTTCAAGGGCAAGGAAGAGTCAAATGCCCCTCACTTTCATTAAAAGCTGGAATTGGTGAGTGGATTGCCTGAGCCCGCAGGTTCAAGACCTGCCTGGGCAGCGAGACCTCATCTCTACAATAAATCAAAAAATCAGCTGGGCGTGGTAGCGCCTGTAATTCCGGCTACTCGGAAGGCTGAGGCGGAAGGATCGCCGGAGCCCAGCAGGTCGAGGCTGTGGTGGCTGGAAGCGGCCACTGCACTCCAGTCTGGGCGACAGTGAGACTCCAACTCAAAACAAAAACAAAAACAAAAAAAAGCTGGAATTGATTGAGCTTAGTGAGAAAGGTATGTCGGAAGTCAAGATAGGCCAGGTGCTGGATCTCTTGTACCAAACAGTTCGCCAAGCTGTGAATGCAAAGGAAAAGTTCTGGAAGGACATCAGAAGGGCCACTCCAGGGGACCCACGAGGGATAAGAAAGTGCGGCAGACGTGGAGAAAGTCTGAGGGGTCTGGATGATGGTCACATCCATCACAACTTGCCATTAAGCCAAAGCCTAGTCTGGAGCCCGGCCCTGACTCACTTCAGTTCCATGAAGGCCGAGGGAGGTGAGAATGCTGCGGAAAAGAAGTTGGAAGGCGGTAGAGGCTTGTTCCCGAGGTTTAGGCAAAGAAGCTGTCTCCATGACTTAAAAGGGCAGGTGAAACAGCAAGTGCCGGCTGGGCGCAGTGGCTCACGCCTATAACCCCAGCACTTTGGGAGGCAGAAGTGAGAGAATTGCCTGAGCCCACGGGTTTGAGACCAACCTGGGCAACTTGGCGAGACCACATCTCTGCAATAAATAAAATAAAATAAAATTAGCTGGGCATGACAGCCTTCCAAGTAGCCTGTAGTTCCAGCTACTTGGAAGGCTGAGGTGGAAGGGTCATCTGAGCCCAGCAGGTCGAGCTTGCGGTGGCTAGGAACATGCCACTGCACTCCAGCCTGGGCGACACAGTGAGACTGACTCGAAGGAAGGAAGGAAGGAAGGAAAGAAGGAAGGAAGGAAGGAAGGAAGGAAGGAAGGAAGGAAGAAGTGCTGATGGAGAAGCTTCAGAAAGGAAGGAAGGAAGGAAGGAAGGAAGGAAGGAAGGAAAAAGTGCTGATGGAGAAGCTTCAGAAAGTTCTCCAGAAGATCTAACTAAGATTCCTGATGAAAGTGGTTACATTCAACAACAGATTTTTAGTGTAGATAAAATAGCCTTCTGTTGGAAGAAGACGCCGTCTAGGACTTTCCTCGCTAGAGAGGAGAAGTTCATGCCTGGCTTCAAAGCTTCAAAGGACAAGCTGCCTCTCTTGGAGGGGCTAACGCAGCAGGTGACTTGGAGTTGAAACCAGTGCCCATCGAACATTCTGGAAACCTTGGGGTCTTTGAGAATTATGCTAAGCTGACCCTGTCTTCACTCTCTAAATGGAACACCAAAGCCTGGAAGTCAGCACATCTGTTGACAGCGTGGTTTTCTGAACATTTGAAGCCCGCTCTTGGAACCCTCTGCTCCCAGAAGGGTGGGGACTGGAGAGGAGAGTGCCCGGGCCCTTTGCGGGAATGTGGGGGGCCTCAAAGAGGGCCCATCCGGCACCAGGAAATATGAGATGCCAGGCAGGGAGAGACAGGGTGAGTGCACTGAGTACTTAGCAAATTTGGCTCCCTCGAGCAGAAGCCCTTCCACAGTGAGGTATGGGCCGTGGAGATGGGTGGGTCACTGATTCTTCATCCAGCCTCCTTGAGTGAATTTGTTTGTTTTTGAGTCAGGGTCTCTCTGTTGCCCAGGCTGGAGTGTAGTGGCATCATCACAGCTCACGGCAGCCTTGACCTCTTAGGCTCAAGCGATTCTCTTGCTTCAGTCTCCCAAGTAGCTGGGACTACAGGTGTGTGCCACCATGCCAAGCTAATTTTTTTTTAAAATTTTGGTAGAGATGCAGTCTTGCTATGTTGTCCATGCTGGTCTCAAACTCCTGGGATCAAGCAATCCTCCCATCTTGGCCTCCCAAAGTGCTGGGATTATAAGCGTGAGCCACTGCACCTAGCCTGAATTTTTTTGAAGGATGGTTATTTTGACTGGGTGCAGTGGCTTACACTTGGCAATCTCATTGCTTTGGGAGGCCAAGATGGGAGGATTGAGGCCGGTAGTTTGAGACCAGCCTGGGCAACATAACAAGACCACTAACAAGTATAAGACTTTCCTTCTTGGAGTGATGAAAATGTTCTGGAATCAGTTAGTGGCGATGGCTGCACAATTCTCTCTCTTTCTGCACTAAAAACCTGTCTCTATACAAAAGTAAAAAAAAAAACACCAAAAACCAGATGCAATGGTGTGTTCCTACCTGGTAGTCCCAGCTACTCGGGAGGCTGAAGCAGGAGGATTGCTTGAGCCCAGGAGGTCAAGGCTACAGTAAGCTATGATTGTGCCGCTGCACTTCAGCCTGGGTGACAGATCGAGACACTGTCTTTTAAAAAGGGGGGGGGTTATTTTATGTCTTCTAAGTTCATAACGATTTTAGGACTTGGTAATCAATCAGGTGCTGCTAATCTCTGTGCGTGGTGATCACCCTGGACATACTCACCCACCCTCCACCGCAGACTGACTTGGTCTGCAGCATTCAGGTGGCGGAAGCATAGGGCTTTCCTCTTCTCACTCACTGTTCATTCTAGGGCTGAATCATTCGTAGACTGTTAAAAATCCCACCTGCTTAAGGATATGTGAGTCTGGACTTCACTTGCAGGAATTCACTCAGTGATTTCATCTCTGCCTGTCCCAGGAGCTGATGGCGGTGTTCTTTTCAGAAGGATGGTTACAAAATGTTTATTTGAACAGGAATAAATGTGTCTTATAAGGATGAATTATGACTGAATTCGTGGGACATGGACTATACAGCTTTTAAAAACAGCTTTATTAAGATATAATTCAGAAACTTCAATCATTGAACCACCCACGCAAGTCTCGTTTCTTTGTGAAACTCTTGCTCTTGTACATAATAAACTACTTTTTGTTGTAAAAAAAAAAAGATATGATTCAAATACCAGGTTCAACCATTTATAGTTCAGCTGTAAATGGTTTTTAGTGCAGAGAGAGAGAATTTTGCAGGCATTGCCACTGGCTGATTCCAGGACATTTTCATCATCCCAAGAAGGAAATCCCATCCCTGTTAGTGACCATTCCCCGTTTCCAACCCCCTCAGCCTTTGGCGACCACTAGCCCACCTCCTGTTTCTAAGAATTTGCTCAAATAAATGGGGTCACACCACATGTGGTCTTGGCCAGTCTCTTGTACTTAGAATAATGTTTTCAAGGCTCATCCAAGAGGAGGATCAAAAAAATACCCCAGAATCTATTTATTAAAAATTGTGGGCCAGGCTCAGTGGGTCAGCCTGTAATCCCAGGACTTTGGGAGGCCGAGGTGAGTGGATTGCCTGAGTCCGTGGGTTCAAGACCCACCTGGGCAACTTGGCGAGACCTCGTCTCTACAATAAATAAACAAAAAAAAAACTAGCCGAGTGTGGTAGCATGCGCCTGTAATTCTGGCTACTTGGAAGACTGAGGCAGAAGGATTGCTGGAGCCCAGCAGGTTGAGACTGCGGTGGCCGGGAGCGTGCCACTGCACTCCAGTCTGGGCGACGGAGTGAGACTCCAACTCAAAAAAAAAATTTTGTGTATTTATTCTTACATGTTTAAACCTCAATCACCTTCAAAGGACTCTGTGTGAAGCAATATACCAATCAATGCACTTTTCCCACTGCTCAGAACAGGTTTGAACTCGTCCATTTTGATGACTTTTAGTACTTCTGCTGTTTTTTGTTTCACCTCTTCCACATAAGCAGAATGTTTTCCTTTGAGATCTCTTTTCATCTGGGGAAACAAAATTATTGCTCAGAGTGAGATCGGGTGAATAGCATGGGGGTTATGTCATTTTTGGTCAAAAACTGCTGAACACTCAGCACAGTGTGGGCAGGTGCGCTCGTAAATCACCTGTCATGAAATGGGCAAATGCGTTGAAAGAATCTCCAAAAAAAATTCACTGAAGCTGAACACAGCCTCTCACCACAACGCTAGCTGGTCCATGGATGCTGATGGGTTTCTAGGACACTTACCTAGTGGGAGAAGCCTGGGCTACAAGGGGTCCACCCTCCGAAGGATAATTTCAGGTTTTATTATGTCCTCTTCATATGTGGTAGCCTGTGTGAGTACTTCCTTTTTATGGCTGAGTGATATTCAGTTCTGTGGATATCAGATTTTGTTTGCCTGTGCATCGGTTGATGGCTATTTGGATTGCTTTCAGTTTTTAATTGTTATGAAGAATGTTGCTATGAACATTCATGTTCAAGTTTCTGTGTGGATGCATGCTTTCAATTCTCTTGGGTATATACCTAGGAGTGGAATTGCTGGATCTTAGGGTAACTCTGTTGAATATTTTGAAGAAGCCAAACTATTTTCCACAGTGGCTGTACCATTTTACGGCCCCGCCAGCAAGGTAGGAGGGTTTTGACTTTTCCAGATTCTTGCCAACACTTGTTGTTTTGGACAATAAAGTATTGTATCCAATGCTTCATTCTCAGGTGCTGATTATCTGTAAGGTGGGTTTTCTAGGATTTTCGTTTCTCTGTCTCTGTCTCCCACATCACTGGGAAACCAAACATTGTGGGTTTCACTTTAGTATCTAGTTTCACTTCCCTGCAAAGAAGATGGGGAGGGGAACATAGGGGAACTGAAATTGGTTAATATAGATAAATATTAACATCTGTTAACAAGTTGACTGGAAAGATCGAAGGGAGAAAAGGCTGAATGTATTAGCTCAAGTGCTGTTCGAATTAATGGCAACTTTGTGGGACATGTCCTTAGGCACTATGATAATTTGTAAATGTTGTGTTTTCATTTAGCAAAATATTAAACACATAAGCATGTTCCACCTTATTCACACAAGGAAAACTAGAACTTAATTTTAGTGCCTTTATTTGCGTTTAATTCTTTGGTGGCAAGAAATTCAACTAACATGGCAGCAGTGAACTTAATGCAGAGTTTTCAAAACATCTTAAAGGGTCTGGGATAGTTTTTCTAAAAGTTTGTTATGTTGCTCAAAATTTTTTTAAAAATAGAGACAGGGTGTTGCTATGTAGTCCAGGCTGGTCTCAAACTCCTGGTTTCAAGTGATCCTCCTGCCTGGGCTTCCCAAAGTGCTTGGATGACAGGCAGGAGCCACTGCGCCTGGCCCCTGTGTTACCCAGGTTTGATGAGGAGTACCACAGTCTGTACGGGGTGTTTTGGATGAAGTCCTCAGGGTGGGAGGAGGAAAGTGTGCTTCCAGGGTGGGAAACTTAGCATGAGGTCTTCACACATGACTTTGATTGAAGCGTCACTCTTCAGTCTTTTCAAATCCACTTGAATTGCTTCATAGCAGTCAAAGAATAGATAATATTTATTGTAATATTAAATTCTTAAATTACATAACATTAAATAAAAACAGCTGCACCTTCCCCAAGCATGCTATAAAATGTTCCAGTTTATGTGGGCCAGATTTTTATTTTCCTTTTCACGTCATCCATTCATCTAATAAATGTTTATTGATCCCTGCACTAGGGATATAAAAATCTAAAGACGTCCATTCTCTTTAAGCTGGTACAAGGAACAGGGAAAAGCAGCATCTACGATTTCCTCTAAGAAATTAAGTACAAGGGAGTGTACGATGAAAGACTCAGGATGGTACAAGAGAGATTTTCAGGGCAGGATGCTTTAATATTGTGAATGCGTTGGTGAAGGCGTCCGTTTTCACAGCTAGATGAGCCTGGGTTTACACTTCAGTTCTTACATGTGCTGTATGACTTTGGCCAAGATGCTGACCTTTTCTAAGCATCCCTTTGCTTCCCCAAGGGATCATGCATGTTGAAAATTTCTAGAACTAATGAGCTTTGAGATTCGGTATAGTTTGGGAGGGAAGAAATTAGAGTCTGTTATCCTGTCATTGTTCAACTCAAACGTTCTGCCATGGAGCCTTTGGGTCACTCGGTGATGTCACGTGTACCATGAGGATAGTTGGCATGGCATTGGGAGCAGAGACAAGAATGATGGGACCCTTCCTGGGCCTTTCACATTTGGGCATTTGATGTGGAATGTAGAGAGTGAGTAGATTGGGAAGAGGATGCTTACATGCTGCAGAAGCTAAAAAGGTCTAGCTATGATACTGCAATAAATGTATGTAATAGAAAAGCAAAATAAAAGAAAAGTACTCATGGTCTAGGAGACCAGGAGGAAAGAGGTTCTTGGGAACCATCACTGTGGGTTACGATGTTTCAGAAAGTCAAGTAGAGATTGCATTTCATCTTTAAAAAAAAAACAACTGGCTTTTTCTTGGCCTGTTTGTCCATGCACACGAATGGGCTAGCCTATGCCTGGTGCTTAGTGTTCAATCTGTATTACTTACTTTTCTGAGGAAAATGGCAGATTAGTAGAGTAGAGAGCAGAATATTTCAAGAGGCAAATGACAGGCACGCCTTCTAACTTTGCCTGGAATATCCGATCGAGCAGACAAACAAGCGGTTTGGAGAGAAGAAAGAGGGGTTTGGAATGGGCAACTGGCTGCTGGGGCTGTGGTGGCAGTGAGCAGATACACTGGGGGACAGAACACAGTTCTTTAAAAATCTAAATTTGTAATAAAACATCTTATTACCTTAGTTCTTATCATTTTTCAGTTTTTAGAAAAAAGAATCCCTAGTTAGAGAAAGACATACATCTTTAATTTGCTTTTTTTTTTAATTGGAGTCTCGCTCCGTTGCCCAGGCTGGAGTTCAATGGCACACTCACAACCACCCCAGTGTCGACCTGCTGGTGATCCTTCCGCCTCAGCCTTCCAAGTAGCCAGAACTACAGGTGCGTGCTACCAAACCCGGCTAATTTTTTGAGTTATTGTAGAGATGAAGGCTCACCAAGTTGCCCAGGCTGATCTCGAACCCATGGGCTCAGGCAATCCTCTCACCTTGGCCTCCCAAAGTGTTGGGATTACAGGCTTGAGCTACCACGCCTGGCCTAATTTACTCTTTAAGTCTGCCATAACTGCCAGAATATCTGTAATACTCATGTGATAAAATAGTTGATTATAAAATAACAGTGACATTAAAATGTTGATGCAACACAGACTCAACAGAAGGGATGGTAAGGATGGAGAATAAACAGGGCAGTCGTGATTAAGCACAGCATAAGTACATCAAAATGCAACTTTCAGAATGCTAAAACTTGGCTCTCCTACAAATATGTCATGAAACGTGTCAAAGATTCTTTAGCTCAGGCTGGGCACGGTGGCTCATGCCTATAATCCCAGCACTTTGGGAGGCTGAGGCAGGAGGATAGCTTAAGCCCAGGGGTTCAAGACCAGGCTGGGCAACATAGGGAGACTTGGTCTCTACAAAAAAAAATTTTAAAAGAAAAAGATTAGCCAGTGTGGTGACATGTGCCTGTAGTCAGATACTTGTGAGACTGAGGCTGAGCCCATGGATCACCTGAGCCCAGGAGGTCGAGGTGGCAGTCAACCGTGATTATGCCACTGCACTCTAGTCTGGGTGACAGAGTAAGACCGACTTAAAACAAAAAGAGATTTCTTTAGCACATTAATGAGGGAAACCAGCAGAATGCAGTAGCCAAGCAGCAGAGACTGACACAGTCCAGCAGGAAAAGCACGCTGAAATGCTTGCTAAAGTGGAGAAAAAAACTGGCTCGTGACCTATATCACAATAAAATCATAATCTTTGCAGTTATCCCTTCTCAAAGGTAGGCATTATTTGCATTTCTAGTAGACACACACACAAAAATCATCATTCTACAGATTAACCTGTAACTTAGTAGTAAACAGCAAACCAAAATAAGCACTTCCTCCTAGAGAATGAAGTCATCCTGGGTTAGACCAGTTGGACCAGCTCTGGTGAGTGCTGAAAGGCTGGGTGACCTCCCCCTTTGCCCTGTCTCCAGGTTCTGGCTAATTTAAATATATATATGTACATATATAAGGATTGGAGGGGAGCTATTAATATCACCAGAATCACCAGGTCCTCTGGGACTTTTCCATCGCATTTCTCAGGACTCTTTGTGGATATGGGGTCTCCTGAAAGTAGAATTTTCTCCTGGGCTGAAGTTCCCCAGTAAATGTGCATTTGACTTCTTAAAAATGGAGCCAATTTTCCCATCTTTCCTCTTCTGTTACTCTGCTTTGTTTCTAAACTCACTGGATTAAATGTTGGGTCCTCACAGCCTCCCCTCCCCACTCCCATACAAACAAGGACTCCTAGGAAGTCCCTTTTTGATTTTTTGTTTTTTGTAGAGATGAGGTCTCGCTATGTTGCCAGGCTAGTCTCGAACTCCTGGGCTCAAGCAGTCCACCCGCTTCAGCCTCCCAAAGTGTTGGGATGACAGGCATGAACCACTGCACCTGGTGGAATTCTCTTTATAATAAAGCAGCAAGCCTATTTCAGATACAGATTGCTTTGCTACATGTTCTAGAAGGGAGAAAAAACGTCTGGAGGTCTCTGAAACCCTTTGCCATTAGAACCTTCATACCTGGTTAGCAGAATCCATAGAGGCATTGCTGGGTTTGGTTTGGGATTACTATAGATGGGTTGTTAATATTATTTTTCATTCTTGTGGCCCTTCACATTCATCTTCTCAGTAAGTGTTGATTGTAATTTAACACTGGACATAGGGTCAGGCAAGGAGGGGAATTTTGTCTGACAGTCTCTTTTACTTGTTCTGCAAAGCCCAGGTAGTACTGTGTCATTAGGATGTGGAAGCCTATATAGTCTCTGTAGATCAACAAAGCTAGATAAGTACCAGCAAGAGCAGATATCAAATAATAACCAGAGGGCATCCGAGATGGGTATATCTTCCTGAAGGCCTTTTCTGTCGATGTAGGGATTATATTTTAAGAGTATACCAGGGAGGAGGGACAAAAAAATGTACACACATAGCCAGGTGGGGTGGCTCATACCTGTAATTCCAGCACTTTGGGAAGCAGAGGCAGGAGGATTGCCTGAGTCCTGGGCAATTTGGCAAGACCTCATTTCTACAATAAATTTTTTAAAAAAGGATACACATTTTAAGAGATGATATCTATATATGACTTTTCCAAATTGAATTGAATTATGGCAACCATGTGTAGTATGATGTTTGCTCAAAAAGTGGTGTTCATCAAATGAATGCTAGCGTTACCGTGTGTCAGGCGGGAAAAAGAAAATGGCAGAAGCATGGTCGTCATTTAAAGTAGGCAAGACTGCCTTGAAGTGGTATTTGCCTTAACACCCCTTGACTTCTACCTATGGGGGACCTTACAGGATGTGGCATACTGTAGAAAACTGGTTACACTGGGGGTACTTCGGGAAGAAATTGAAATGGCATGTGTAGTGATACAAGCGGACCCTTTAGTCAACGTTGAACAAGAAGTAGTTTGCCATCATCAGAAGTGTCTGGATGCTGATGGTAGCTCATTTGAGCACCTCTTGTAATTACAGTTACAAAAGTCAAACGTGACTTGTGTTCATCTTCTGTTATTGGTATAGATTATTACAATTTTAATAGTTTTTTTTTCCTTTCTTAAAATGTGTATGCTTTTTTGGGCCCCCTCTGTATATCCTTAGAACCATAAAATCTTAAAGTTGAAGGAAACCCCCCAGAGTGTGGAATTCAGTGCCCATGCCATCTGCAGTTCAAGACACTGAGCCCTCCTGGTGGTGACAATTCTGAACCTTGCTAGACTGCTTGTTCTGTTTGTTGTAAACAGTTCAATTCTCTGTTTAGTAAATTCTCTGACACAGAGTGAAAAATAACCTCTTTCTACACACTGACTCTGTCAGAGGGTGTGCATCTGAATAAGTTCCAAATCGTTCTTCCATAAAAATTTCACAATGATGTCTTCCCTAAAAGTTGCCTTTTTGAAGTTGAGTGTCTCAGAATCCTTTTACCATTTGTGCAAGGACATGGAGGTATATCATCATCTAAACTGATCTGCAGTTTGTCTGTGGTTCTTTTAAGATGTTATCCTTACAATGGGGTATGTTACTTTAAATTAACTGGCCACTGTGTGGGTTTAGGGGGGGGATGGGAAGGACTTGTGTCTTGTGTTCTACTTCATTTGTTTGCCTGGACTAAGAGTGTATTGGGATTTTCGATAAGTGCTTGACAATGTCAGAGCACATTGGCCATCCCAGTCACCACCTTTTTATATTCTTTTTCAAGTAAATTGTTTTTTTTTGTCATGTGTTCCCATCTTAGCCATGCATCGGTAACCTAAACCTATTTTTTTTAACCTTAGGTGTGAATATTTATTATAATAATAAACAATATCATTAATAATAATGTCTTATCAGAGAGAAAGAAAAGCATGGTGGTTAAGAGTTAAGCAATGGACTCAGACCATCTAGGTTCTAATCCTGTCTCTTTTGCTTATTACTATATGACCTTGAGATGATCAAATGTAATTTTGCCTGTTGGGTACTTCCTGTTGCTATTGGCACATGGTCAGTGATCAACCAATGAGAGCTGTTATTCTCTCTGCCAGACTGTATGGAGCTCTTCAACAAGCATTTTTTCTTTCTTTTCTCCCCCTTCCTTCCTTCCTTCCTTCTTCCCTCCCTCCCTCCCTCCCTCCCTTCCTTTCTTCTTGACAAGGTCTTATTCTGTTACCCAGGCTGAAACGCAGTGACATGATCACGACTCACTGCAGCCTCCAACTCCTGGGCTCAAGCAGTCCTCCTGCTTCAGCCTCCCATGTAGCTGGACTGCAGGGACTGCAGTGACTACAGGCACATGCCACCAACCCTGCTAATTTTTAAATTTTTGTAGAGGTGAAGTGTCACTAGGCTGCTCAGGCTGGTCTCAAATGCCTGGGCTTAAGTGATTCTTCCACCTCACCCTTCCGAAGTGCTGGGATTACAGGTGTGAGCCACTGCTCTCAGCCTAGGCATTTGCTTGTTTAACCCATTTACAACTCAGTGAATACTGCTGTTACCTCTTTTGTTTAGCTCTGGGAAGTGAAGCTCAGAGTTAGGTAACTTGTTCAGGGCTGGGGTGGAAGGGATTTGAACACAGGTCTGTTTGATGCCAAATAATCTGCACATGTTAAATAGATTAGTATTTTCTGACTCATCCTTCTAACAATTGTATATTTTAAAACTGGTTTATTCAATATGTAATTTATACAAAGAATATTTGTAAGGACCAGTGTTAACACACACCACACATGCACTCCCTGGCCTGAGACAGACAATGCCCCCAGTGTCTTTGAATGTTCTGCCCTGTCCTTAACCCTACCCCCACCCAAGAGGTTAACCTTCCTTCTGAGTTTGGGGTTATCACTGCCTATCACTTCTTTACTGGTTTCCCCCCTGTAAATATATTCCTAAAGAGTATTTTTCTTTATATGATGGTGTAGTCAAATAAGCATAACTTTTGAGATGTGAGGTCCCCTGTGGCCCCTTTAAATTACCTGTGTGGTTTAGTTTTTCTCTCCTGCCCTGGATGAAAATCCAAGCAGGTCTCATGACTCTTTTGATCACTTCTGGGTCATAACAATCTCATAGTCACTTCAAGTTTAAAAAAAAACAAAAAACAGGGCCAGGCACAGTGGCTCATGCCTATAATCCCAGCACTTTGGGAGGCTGAGGCGAGAGGATTGCTTGAGCCCAGGAGCTCGAGGCCAGCCTGGACAACATAGCGAGACCTTGTCTCTACAAAAAAACTCCAAAAATTAGCTGGGCTGGTGGCACACACCTGGAGTCCCAGCTATACTCAGGAGGCTGAGGCAGGAGGATCACTTGAGCCCAAAGGTCGAGGCTGAGGTGAGCCAGGATCCTGCCACTGCACTCCATCCTGGGCAACAGAGTGAGACCCCTGACTCAAAAACCAAAAACCACTCACTTCTACAATTAAGATACTCAATTCCATGTCTCTACAATAAATCAAAAAATAAGCTGGGTGTGGTGGAACACACCTGTAGTTCCAGCTACTCAGAAGGTTGAGGCTGCAGGTGGCTGTGAGCATGCCACTGTACTCCAGCCTGGGTGACAGAGTGAGACTTTGACTCAAAAATTAATTAATTAATTAATTAATTAATATAGCCAGTCAAAGTCTCTCTCTCTCTCTCTCTCTCTCACACACACACACACACACACACACACACACACACACACACACAGTGTTTGGGTTTTGATGGGAGTAGTTTTGAATCTCAATATGGTAGTGATATTGACTTTCCTTGGCCTTACTGGAGTTACCGTGCTTATTAGCATAAGGGGCGGGGCTTGGGGCACTTACCTAGGTGAGCTGGTTGGCCGGGGCGTTGTGCATGGGTTGCCTGTTGCCTGACTGTGCCACTCCCTCACCATCAGCTGACTGTTTTCTAAATCAGTGGCCTTTATTTTTTAGAGGAGTTTTAGGTCGATAGAAAAATTAAACGCCTTGTACTCCCTTGCACACATTTTCCCTGTTGCTTACCTTTTGCATTATGAGATGTGCTTGTTAAAACTGATGGTTCAAGATTAGTAACACTGTTACCTTGAGTGCACAGTCTACGCCAGGGCTCACTCTTTATGGGCAACCTGTGGGTATGGACAGAAGTCTGATGTCCTGGTGATTGTGTCATTCGGAGTATTTTGTATTTTCAACCCCTGGAGCCTCCTGTCCCTGCTTGTTCCTTCCTCTCCCCTCCTCCCTCAGCTTTGGCAACCCAGTTTCTTTTTTTGTTTTGTTTTGTTGTGTGTGGTTTTTTTTTGAGTCGGAATCTTCCTCTGTTGCCCAGGCTGGAGTGCAGTGGCACACTCATGGTTGCTGCAGCCTTGATACGCTGGGCTCAGGCCATCCTTCCACCTCCGCCTTCCAAGTAACTGGAACCACAGGTGTGCACCACCATGCCCGGCTCATTTGTTGATTGACTGTAGAGACAAGGTCTCGCCAAGCTGTCCAGGCTGGTCTCGAACCCCTGGGCTCTGGAAATCTCCTCGCCTTCACCTGCCAAAGTACTGGGATTGCAGGCGTGAGCCACAGCGCCTGACCTCTCTTTCTCTCTCTCTTTTTTTTTTTGAGTTGGAGTCTCACTCTCACCCAGGCTGGAATGCAGTGGCACGCTCACAGCCACCACAACCTCTACCTGTTGGGCTCAGGCAATCCTCGAGCCTCATCCTCCTGAGTAGCTGGAACTACAAGTGTGTGACACCACATCTGGCTTATTGTTTTATTTATCGAAGGTCTTGCCAAGTCGCCCATACTGGTCTTGAACCCCTGAGCTCAGGCAATCCTCGTGCCTTGGCCTCCTGAAGTGCTGGATTACAGGCATGGGCCACTATGTCTGACCCCTGATCTCTTTATCTCCAAGGTTTGGCCGTTTCGAGAGCATCCCTTGGCTGGAACCACACCATGTGTAGCCTTTTCCGGTCGGTTTCTCGCACTTTGTAGATGTGCGCATGAGGTTCCACCATGACTTTTCGTGGCTTGACGTTGTGTTTGTGTTTAACCTTGAATCACCATCCCACTGCCTGACCGACTCCAGCTTACCTGATTGTTTATCCATTGGTGAGAGCATCTTCCAGGTTTGGGCAGTTGTGATAAAGTTGCCAGCAACTTTCTGGCTTTTCAGTTGAGGCCTCTGGGGTCCCCATTTGTAGACTGACACATTGAAAAAACTCTTTTTTCTTTGAGTTGGAGTCTCACTCTGTCATCCAGACTGGAATGCAGTGGCCGCTCGCGGTCACTGCAGCCTCGACCTGCTGGGCTCTGGCAATCCTTCCATCTCAGCCTTCCAAGTAGCTGGAACTACAAGCACACACTACCACCCCAGCTGATTTTTGATTTATTGTAGAGATGAAGTCTCGCCAAGTTGCCCAGGCAAGTCTCAAACCCGCGGGCTCAGGCAATCCACTCACCTCGGCCTCCCAAAGTGCTGGGATTTCAGGCTGAGCCACCGAGCCCGGCTTGAACAAAACTCTTTGTTGTGGCATCTCTAACCCTCAAAACCCCCTCCGTGAAGAAAGCCAATGAGGAGGATTGGGAGAGGTTGTGAGTGACGCTTTGCAATCCGGTGCCAATGGTCCAGTTAGGAAGAGGAGTCAGGTGGCCACCAGGGGACAGAGAGGCGCCACCTGTCACCTGAGAGGATGTGAGAGGCTGAGAGCGTGAGGATGGGGAGCGATTATTTCAAGTCCTAAAATCAGGAACAGCAAAAAGTCACAGCTAGTGGTGGAGGCGCCTGTGGGCTGGGTCAGCCTGATAGAGGTGGAGAGGCCTTCAGAGGCTTTAGTCATGGAGTCAGGACATCCACCGCTCAGTTTACAGAAAGAATTTTCAGCCTGCCACCAGTGTCGCATGTAGGGGTAGAAAGGAGGAACCTGCCGTGCATGGTGGCACGTGCTCTAGTCTTGGCTACTTAGGAGTCTGAGGCAGGAGGATAGCTCGAGCCTCAGGGTTCGAGGCTGCAGTGAGTCCCAATCGAGTCACTGTACTCCAGCCTCATAGTGAGACTCCATCTTGAAAAAAAAAGAAAAGAAGGCTCGGAGAGTGGACAAACAGAGGTGTCTGCATGACTGGCAGATGGTAAAATCATCTTTAAATGATAATGAAGCTCAAACTGGGTGCAGTGACTCTTGCTTATGATCCTAGTTCTTTGGGAGGATGACATGGAGCCAGGAGTTCGAGACCAGCCTGGGCAACATAACAAGAACCTGTCTCTACCAAAAAAAAAAAACTTGGAAAAAAAAGCCAGATGTGGTGGTGTACCCTGTAGTCCCAGTGACTTGGGAGGCTGAGGCAGGAGGATTGCTTGAGTCCAAGAGTTTGAGCCTGCAGTGAGCTATGTTTGCACCACTATACTCCACCATACTCCAGCCTGGGTGACAGAGTGAGACTCTGTCATTACTATTTTATAATTGTGGGGTGACTCTCACCAAATAGCATCTGTGCAGACCCCGGCAGCACTGCTTGTTCTCACACTCTGGATATGAGATGTTACGTTCCCATGTGCATGGGTAACCCACAAGCCCTGATCGTGGCGAGAAGCCACTCTGCCTTTGGGCCACCCCCAGGGTGCATCCAGGGATGTCTGTTCCAGAGAGTTCCTGGTGGTTTTGTTGCCAAAGGCCTTTCTCTCTGGTCCAGTCAGCAGGAGTGAAAGGATCGGGGTTTTCTCTCCAGTTCAGTCAGGGCTGAGCGTGGAGGAAAACTGACGTCCAAACGGGCAAACACCAAGAGATCAGCGGTTCCTTTTAAAGTCCCCACAGTGTGTTTGGGAAACCTCCAGGGGTGAGATCCTTTCTGAGCTTGCTGCTGAGGCAGAGGGGAGGCTGTGTGGTGGACAGAAGGGTGGGGTGAATTTGGAAGCATACAAGTTGGGTGTCCCTTCTCTGGGATGCTCAGCGCTGGGAGAGTTTCTGGTTCCAGATTTTCTTCAGACGTTGCAATGTTTGCATTCTTCTTACGGTTGAACGTCCCTAATCCAAAAATCCAAAATCCGAGATGCTTCAACAAGCCTTTCCTTGCAGCGCCCTGTGGGCCCCCTCCTGTGTCAGAGTTTGGAGCATTTCAGATTAGGGATGCCCCACCTGTGTTGTGAGTCTTCTGGTTGTACTCTATCACCTGAACACTTAAACACATGCTTCCCCTTGAGTACCCAACCTGCCATCTGTATCCTCTTTGTCATGTTTATCATGCCTTTGCAAGGCAGTTACGATTAATTCCATTTTTAAATTCTTAACAGCTGCATTGAGATATAATCTACATTTCATAAAACCTGCTCATGTTAATTACGCCATCCAATGGTTTTTAGCAAATTTACGGAGTTGTGCAACTGCCACTACAGTCTCATTTTAACATTTCCATCACACTCTAGAAAACCTCATGCCCATCCTTCCTGCCCCAACAGCTGTCTGCCGCCGTCCACTTCTGTCTCCGTGGACTTGCCTTTTCTGAATGTCTCAGGCCATAGACTCATCGGCCTGGGGTCTTCTTTCACTGAGCACAGCATTTTGGGGGTTCATACATGTCATAGCAATATTTTTATACATCTTCCCCAGTGTCCCCTCCCAGGAATGCTCAGGCCCGTCCTCAAGGGTAGGGGTCCCCAACCCTTTGGGTGTCAGGGACCGGTTTCGTGTAAGTGACTCTACTATATGTAATTCTTTTATATGATACATCTAAGTTTATTCTTGCCTTGTAAAAGATTATGGGTCACGGCCAAGCGCAGTGGCTCACACCTTGAATCCCAGCGCTTTGGGAGGCTGAGGCAGGAGGCTTACTTGAGCCTAGAAGTTCAAGACCAGTTCGGGCAACATAGCAAGACTTCACCTCTACAAAAAAAGTTTTTTAAAAATTAGCCTAGCTGGGCTCGGTGGCTTAGTCTGTAATCCCAGCACTTTGGGAGGCTGAGGTGAGTGGATTGCCTGAGCCCGCGGGTTCGAGATCTGCCTGGGCAACTTGGTGAGACCTCATCTCTACAATAAAATAAAAAAAAATTAACTGGACATGGTAGTGCACGCCTGTAGTTCCAGCTACTTGGAAGGCTGAAGCG
>NW_007248573.1:439072-440140 GCF_000164805.1 Carlito syrichta | reverse complement strand
GCCACTGCACTCCAGTCTGGGTGACAGAGTGAGACTCCAACTCAAAAAAAAAAATTAGCCTGATGTGTTGGCATGCACCAGTAGTCCCAGCTACTCAGGAGGCTGAGGCAGGATGATCCCTTGAACACAGGAGTCTGAGACCAGCCTGGGCAACATAGCAAGACCTCACCTCTTCAAAACATAAAAAAAATTAGCTGGGTGTGGTGGCATGCACCAGTAGTCCCAGCTACTCGGGAGGTTGAGAGGGGAGGATCCCTGAGCTAGGAGGTGGAGGCTGCGGTGGCTGTGATCATGCCACTGCACTCCAGTCTCGGCAACAGAGGGAAACTCTGTTGGTCTCGTTGGGCGGGTTTCTTCTTTTGTTCTTCACCTTTTTTCCTTATCATTTGAGACGAGAAGTTTCCAATGATCAAGGGTAGCCGAGCACTCCCGGTAGGGGAGAGCTGTGCCAGGGACGCCACGGGGTCCAGGAATACAGAGGGCGCCGAGCCGGAGCGTCTCACTCCTTGCCCCGTTCAGGAGCAGGGCAGCTGGGGAGGACCTAAGGAGGTCCCCACAGGATCCCACACCTGGCTCCCGGCTTTTGGATGGGATTGTGATTCTGGGGAACTTGGCACTGGGCTTGGAGCTGCGTCTTCCCCAGTGTCCCCTCCCAGGAATGCTCAGGCCCGTCCTCAAGGGTAGGGGTCCCCAACCCTTTGGGTGTCAGGGACCGGTTTCGTGGAACACTGTTTTTCCACAGACCTGGGGCGGGGAGGAATGGCTTCGATGCCATTACGAAATCATTAGACAACTCACCATAAAAAAGAAAAAAAGGCGTGGATGGAAGTGGTCAATAAAATCATGGGCGGGCCACGTGTGGACTGAGAAGTGTGGAATTTGAGTGAAAGCCTATGCCCAGGTGCAGCTGTGCAGCTGAAGTCCATCAACTCACTTGCCACTCACAGACAGGGTTTTTTTGTTTGTTTGTTTTTTGAGTCGGGGTCTCACTCTGTCGCCCAGGCTGATGTACAATGGCTTGCTCATGGCTACCACATCCTTGACCTGCTGGGCTCAGGCGGTCCTTCT
>NW_007248573.1:435101-439014 GCF_000164805.1 Carlito syrichta | reverse complement strand
CTAATTTTTGTTTTATTGTAGAGATGAGGTCTTGCCAAGTTGCCCAGGCAGGTCTCGAACCCACGGGCTCAGGCAATCCACTCACCTCGGCCCCCCAAAGCGCTGGGATTATAGGCTGAGCCACCGAGCCCGGCCAATTTTTCTTTATAATTGTGAAGATGAGGTCTTGCTGTGTTGCCCAGGCTGGTCTCAAACCCATGGGCTCGCCAATCCTCTCGCCTCAGCCTCCCAAAGTGCTGAGTTTACAGGCTTGAGCCACCACGCCCGGCCACAGATAGGGTTTTGATAGGATGGTCTCATGCCGTCAGACCTCACTGCTCATGTTAATCCGTATTTGCAGCCGCTCCCCAGCACTAGTATCACGGCCTCAGCTCCAACTCGGGCATCCGGCATTAGATTCTCCTAAGGAGCCGCAACCTAGATCCCTTGCATGCATCATTCACAGTGTTCGTGTTCCTATGAGAATCTAATATCTGATCTGATGAGAGATGGAACTCAGGTGGTGATGCAAGCGATGGGAGCAGCTGTAAACACAGATGTAGCTTTGTTCGCTCACTCACCGCTCACCTCCTGCTGTGCAATCCGGTTCCTAATAGGCCACAGGCAGTACTAGTCCATGGCCCAGGGGCTGAGGACCCCTGGTCTAGAAGCTGTAAACGAGTGCCAGGGTTACTGTCACGTCACAGACAGAAAAGGAGCACATGCCAATACAGCCTCAACTTCTTTTCTGTCTCTTTGCTCAATCTACACAGAGAACCTCAGAGGCCCGAGCTACATTTCGGGAAGTCCATTTTGGTGACTGGTTTGTCGGGTGTCAGATCAAGAAAAGGGACAGAACCCCCTGGAGCCATCTGCACCGTTTCTGTAAACGTTGCTGTTCAGGATCAGACGTTCTGTGCAGGTGTCTCAGTGTGTCTGCCTGCAGGTGTCTATGTGTGTGTGTCTGGGCAGATGGTTCTGTGCAGGTATTGGGAAGAACCTGACCCAGCCACCTAGGGCCTTCCAGTTACCTTGGGGCTGGTTCCTGCAGGCAGGATTCGGGCTAGGATATTTTCTGGTGCTTAAATTCGGTGGGCCCTCCAACCCACAGACTTGATTCCCTTTTTTCCAAGGTAGGTATGTGAGGGAAAACAAGCTGGAAAGACTCGTGTGTCCAGGCAATTGACAAGAAGTGTTTCTGTGGTCTCTCTCCCACAGAAGGATTAGTTTACTTTGGAGATACCCAAACCTGATGTTTGCAAAGAGGCTCTGGATGTTTCAGCAAATATTTATGAAGCTGCTGTGAGGTGCCAGACCCTGTACTGTATGTATCCACGGGTTGTGTCTTTGAGGAGTTTCTGGTCTAGCGAGGGCACATCCATCCGTTATGCAGAAATACGGTTTTGTGCATTGTGGCGTATGCTAGTGGGACGACTGCACCATGTCATGGTTTAATGCAGGCGTTGTCCATGGCAGGAAGCCCTCCAGGACTTCACTTCCTGAGAGTGACGCTGAGGTTCACAAACAGGTTCAGATCACGCGTGGAAACAGCCCTCCATATGACCTCCTGAATTCTGGTGATCCTTCCGCCTCAGCCTCCTGAGTAGTTGGGACTATAGGCATGCACCACCATGCACAGCTAGTTTTTTTTGTTTGTTTGTTTTATATCTAAGAAAGAGTTGTGCTCAGAAAACTGTAGGAAAATCATGAATCTTCCTGAATCAGATGTATTGTAGAAATGTTTAAGTGATTTAACTGGTAAATTATTAACCTAGTTTTTGTTTGTAGACAGACCTTTTTCATATTAGTAAAATACGGGTAACATAAATCTTACCATTATAACCATTATTAGGTGTGCAGTCCAGTGGTATTAAGTTTACAACGTTCTTGGCTGGGTGTGGTGGCTCACACCTGTCATCCCAGCACTTTGGGAGGCCACAGTGGGAGGATTGCCTGAGCCCAGGAGTTTAAGACCAGCCTGGGCAACATAGCAAGACCTCATCGCTACAAAAAAATAAATTAGCCAGGGGCGAAGGCGCATGGCTGTAGTCTCAGCTACTTGGGAGGCTGAGGCAGGAGGATTGCTTGAGTCCGGGAGTTTGAGACCAGCCTGGGCAGCATCGCAAGGCCTCATCTCTACAAAAGGAAGAAAGAAAAATAGAGCGTTGAGATTATGCCTGCAGAGGGCTGAGGTTGGGAGTGAGACTCATGGTCTCCCCGTGCACCTACAACTTCAGTGCGGACATGGGAACCCTGGGTGCTGCTGGCCCATCCCACATGGACGTGGCTCACATTGGTTTTTCTCCCGCTGATCACGGAGTCATGCAGGCAGGGAGCAGGAGTGTGAGTGGATTATTTCGGGATGGATCGTTAGCTGAGAACAAGTGTGACTTTCTAGTCCAGAAGGCCCCAGAGGTTTATGGCACCCTGGTGTCTCAGGAAGGCTTAAAAAAAATTTTTTTTTTAATTTTTATGTTTTGAAGCGGGTTTTCACCTTGTTGCCAGGGCTGGAGTGAAGTGGCTCACTGTAACCTCCACCTCCTGGGCACATGTGATCCTCTAGCCTCAGCCTCCCGAATAGCTGAGACTACAGGTGTGCACCACCATGCTTGTACCTCAGCCAATTTTTTGATTTTTTTGTAGAGATGAGGCCTCTCTATGCTGCCCAGTCTCAAACTGCTGGGCTCAAGCAATCTTCCTGCCGTGGCCTCCCAAAGTGCTGGGACCATGGGTGTGAGCCACCGCACTCAGCCTTGGGATGACTTTTACGGAGCCAAAAGGAGTGGCCAACAGTTCCATTTACTAAGCAGTTTGAATCGGCTGTCTGGAAAAGGGCGTTGCTAAGTGTAGAAAGGAAGAAGAAAGTGAAGAAAAGCCTCATCTTCTTCAGAAATCGCTGCACTTGGTTTAGTTTGAAGTCCAGGGAGAGAAGCTTGCCAGGTGAAAACTGCTTAAATTCCAATATAGGAGATTGGACATTGGGGATTTTGTTTCATAACCTGAAGTTTTCCAGAATCATGTGGAAAGCACAAAGTTCCTGCAAAGTGGGGGTCACTGTGTCTTTGTTATCTCCTCGATGAGATTCCAGTCCTCGGGGAGACAGGCTTGTGTCCCCTAGGCCCTGATGCGCTTGTGAACACGCAGCGCGGACCCAGGATTGTGTGACAGGTGCAGAGAGTCGTCACTGGCCTTGGGGACAGGAGTTGGAGGGCAGAGCCAGGAACAAGCCAGCTTTAGGGACCGGTCTTGGATCCAGTGATCACAAGAATAGCAAGAGCACCGGTAGTAGATGGCCTTGAGGTCGAGTCTACGTTTTTACAGTTTGCTGCCATAAACTTGCGGGCGCAGGTGTCTTTTTTGCATAACGACCTCTGTGTTTGGAGAGCGTCATCCTCAGTGAAATAATGGAAAACCCAACACCACCTGTTGTTGCTTGTGAATGGGAGCTCAGTTAAGGGTCTGCAGAGGTGGACGGATGGGATCATGGGCATTGGAGACCTGGAGGGGGTGGGGATTGAGCAGAAATCACCTGTTGGGTACTGTGTGCACAGGTGGGGAGGTTGGGTGCACTTACAGCCCAGATGTCTTAGCCACTGTGCAGTTCACCCATGGAGTCAAGAACCACTTGTACCCTCTAAAGCTATTGGCATTTTTAAAAAAGAATAGGCAATTTAAAGGTTGCCTGTTGTCTATCAAACCTCAGGTGGGCTTTTGGCTGTCTCAGGTGGACAGAGGTGTAAGGCAGGAACTTCATTTCATTCTTTATTTTGAAAGGTCACTGTTCTTGTAGCTATACTTAAGGGTCGGGGTGGGAGGAATCAGAGATAAAGAGACTGACCGGGCTCAGTGGCCCATACCTGAAATCCCAGCACTTTGATTTTTTTTTTTTTTGAGTTGAAGTCTCACTCTGTCGCCCAGACTGGAGTGCAGTGGC
>NW_007248573.1:433937-434799 GCF_000164805.1 Carlito syrichta | reverse complement strand
CCACTCGCCTCGGTCTCCCAAAGTGCTGGGATGACAGGCTGAGCCACCGAGCCCGGCCAATCCCAGCACTTTGGGAGGCCAAGGCGGGAGGACTGCTTGAGGCCAGGGGTTCAAGACCAGCCTGGGCAACCTGACGAGCCCTCGTCTCTACAATAAGTCAAAAAATTAGCCAGGCATGGTGGCACACACCTGTGTTTCCAGCTACCTGGAAAGCTGAAGCGGAGGGACTGTCTGAGCCCAGCAGGTGACCGTGAGGTGGCCATGAGCGTGCCACTGCACTCCAGCCTGGGTGACAGGGTGAGACTTCGACTTTAAAAGAGACAGAGAGAGTGAGACAGACAGACAGTTCCTGCCAAAGGTCATTTGATAAAGTCAAATGAGGCCACATGGTGGGAGGTGACAGCATCGGCACCCTGTCTTGGTGGCCCCATGGACACGTGGTTGATATTCTCCTCCCGGTGTGTCCACCCGCATCCCACTCACACAGAAGGAACCACAAAATTGTGTGATGAATAAGTGAGTGAATGGTGTCTCTTAGAGGTTCTCTCTTGCTAAAAGAGGAAATAACTGAACCACTTATCCCTCCTTTTGCACAGAGGACGTCAGTGTTCACTCTAAGTTACATTCACTCAGGTGATGACAGTCCTGGTAGTTTTGCAGGTATTCTCAGCCGCGCGTGGCCTGACGCTGACGTGATCACCTTGGGGACCGCGAGGCAGTGCCGTTGCCAAGCCACCCGACCGTGTTGCATCAGGACCCATGGCTGGGACTTAGAGAGTTGACTGTCGTCCCAGCAGACCTGGACAGGACTTTTGGGAAGGGCGGAAGGAGCGGTGAAGCCAGGTTGTTTTTTTTTTTTTTT
>NW_007248573.1:432559-433680 GCF_000164805.1 Carlito syrichta | reverse complement strand
GCCTCGACCTGCTGGGCTCTGGCGATCCTTCCACCTCAACCTTCCAAGTAGCTGGAACTACAGGTGTGTGCCACCACGCCCGGCTAATTTTTTATTTATTGTAGAGATGAGGTTTTACCAAGTTGCATGGACTGATGTCAAACCCGTGGGCTCAGGCAATTCACTCATCTCAGTTTCCCAAAGCCACCGAGCCGGGCCCAGGTTGATTCTCAAATGAAGTCTCAGTGTGGTTAGGTGGGTCACACTGCTGCAGGCACCAGGACAGCTGTGCTGGCAGCTGCTGAGACAGGCTGGCCCAGGTCCGTGCAGCTGGGCCTGGACGTCCTGCTCACCTGTAGCGGGGCTCATGCCCAGGGTCTCAAGCCAGGCCTGGCCGCAGGGGGTCACAGGTTGCAACTGCAGGAGTCGTGGCAGGTCGGCGTCCTGCACTGGCCTGCGTGGCCTCGCCCCAGCTTGGTGGCCCTGGGGACAGATTTCGTCCTGAGGTTTGGGGGAGGGGATTGGAGGCTGAGGTGACCACATATCTGTACTGTGAGCACTGGCGGGGGTAGGGGCTGGGAGTGAGAGCAGGACGAGGGTCAGTGGGCCAGGAATGAGACACTCACTCGCACACACCCCTGCACACTGCCGGGGGCTTCTCACCTGGGGGGACAGAATGCTTTTTCCTCTCCTCCTGCCTCCATTCCTGCTTCTAAACCGAGGTCCTCATATTTGTCTTTCCTAGACTTTTCGACTGTTCATTTACTTTAGTATATTACCAAGGAACCATTTTTTAAAATTTTTCAATTTTTTATTTTATAGAGACAGAGTCTCACTATGTTAGCCCAGGCTGGTCTCAAACTCGTGACTTCCAGCAAGTCTCCTGCCTCAGCCTCCCAAAGTGCTGGAATGACAGGCATGAGCCACCACACCAGACCACTAAGGAACAATTGTAATAAAAACAACTCCATTGCTGTTTTTATGTATGTATGTATGTATTTATTTATTGAGTCATAGTCTCACTGCAACCTTGACCTGCTGGGGTCAGGTGATCCTTCCACCTCAGCCTTCCAAGTAGTTGGAACTACTGGCATGCGCCACTATGCCTGGCCTTTTTTTTTTTTTTTTTTTTTTTTTTGTTA
>NW_007248573.1:421010-432481 GCF_000164805.1 Carlito syrichta | reverse complement strand
ACCCCAGCATCAACCTGCTGGGCTCCGGCAATCCTTCCGCCTCAGCCTTCCAAGTAACTGGAACTACAGTTGCATGTTACCATGCCCGGCTAATTATTTTATTTTATTTTGTTGTAGAGACGAGGTCTTGCCATGTTGCCCAGGCTGGTCTTGAATCCCTGGGCTCTGGCAGTCCTCTCGCCTCCGCCTCCCAAATTGCTGAGATGATAGACGTAAGCCACCACTTTCAGCCTATGGGTGTTTTAGACATCATTTATTTGCATTGTGAATTAAGTGGGGATGGGTAGATATGAGACTCATGGGAAAGCATGTCTTGAAGTCTGAACCAGCATCTTATAAATTGACATTTAGAACACCACTTGTTCAAAATGTTGAGACATCTGGTGTTTATTATCTCACAGTCAGGGTTGAAAAGAGTCCTAAAGTGTATATTAGCCATAGTCATGGAGAAAAGACAGAGCTAATTTTTTTTTTTGAGTTGGAGTCTCACTCTGTTGCCCAGGCTGGAGTGCAGTAGCATGCTCATGGCTGTCGCAGTACTGACCTGCTGGGCTCAGGTGGTCCTTCCACCTTAGCCTTCCGAGTAGCTGGGACTACAGGCGCACATCACCATACCTGGCTAATTTTTTAATTTTTGTAGAGATGAGGTCTTGCTGTGTTGCCCAGGCTGGTCTCGAACTCCTGGGCTCAAGCGATCCTCCTGCCTCGGCCTCCCAAAGTACTGTGATTGCAGGTGTGAGTCGCTGCACCCGGCCCATCCCCTTTCTCAACTTCCCGAAGCCTCTCACCTCCGACATGCTGTTGCCTGGTAAGGGGTAACCCTCGTCCCATCTGGCCTGCTCCATTTTCTTTTGTGGGGTCACCATATTTGAGTGTGTGCTGTTCTTTAGTTACCCTGGTGCCTAGACTAAGCTGGCTTTGACCTTCTCGCAGAAAGCAGAATCGAGTACAGTAAGTCCCCTACCTGCAAACCTTCAAGTTACAAGCTTGAACCATGCCACCTGCATATCTACGTACTCTTCCTCTCGACCAGGGATAAGTACTCGCCGACTGATTGTGTTCGTGGGTCCTAGGCTAACTTTGTTGGACTTATAGCCAGTGGGACCTACGAATGTGCCCTCGGAACAGAACTCATTCGTATGTTGGGGACTTCCTGTGCCTCCCAGCGCCTGTGTGTGTAAGACATCCGGAGCTCGGTGTCTAGGGAACCCTGTCCTGGGATGGAGCCTGGAGTCTTTCCGAACGCCGCACCTGTGTTGTGTCTGAGCGCTGTGTCCCCCAAAGGCGGGCCAGGGATCAGAGCCGCTGTCCCTAACCAGCGACCACAGATCTGCGCCCACCCGACGGGGTAGCAGGCAGGGGCGATTCAACACCTCTGCTCAGGGCAGCGTCCGTCAACTCTGGCTCTGTGCAGGTGTGGCATCTTCCCGCCTGGCTGTCCTGAGTTGGGAGGTGTATTCTAGGGGCTGGAAGGGCTCGCAGGGCAACGGTGTCCAAATGTCTGTCCCATTAGGAGAGGGCGGCTTCAGTTAGACGCAGAAGGTATCTCAACTGCTTTCACGTCACTCATTTGAAGCCGGTGCCTGTCATCCAAGCACTCTGGGAGGCCGAGGTGGGAGGATCACTTGAACTCAGGAGTTTGAGACCAGCCTGGGCAGCATAGTGAGACCTCGTCTCTACAAAAAATAAAAATAAAAAATCAGCCAGGTCAGGCGGCACGCATCTGTAGTCCTAGCTACTTGGGAGGCTGATGCAGAAGGCTCGCTTGATCCCAGGATTTGGAGACCACGGTGAGCTGTGATTGCACCACTGCACTCCAGCCTGGGCAGCAGTATGACCCTGACTCTCAAAAATAAATAAATAAATGAGTCACACTCATTTGAAAGTATGAGATACTTGACTGGACACGGCTGGGGAAGGGGAAGGGCCTTTCTGGGCCTCTGTCCTTGGTGACGGCAGAAAGGGCTGCTGGGACGTCCCCTAAACTCAGACCTCATTGGCTCCTGCCTGGAAACTGTGGTGGACGTCGATGTGCTGAATTAGGCACTGCCTGTAGACACAGTTTAGGCAAAAACAAGAAGCTTGAACCCTAAAATAAATGCAGGGGAATACAACACAGACACGTGCCAGGTGCACAGCTGTCAAGTGCATGTAGTTGAAAGTTGGCGTAGGGGCCGTGCTGCTCCTGCGAGGTCTGTGCTGTTCCTGCCAGGGGCCTTCTGGGTTGACCACGCTGTTGAGCATCTCAGCCGTGGCCCTGGTGACGCATGGCCAGGCCAGGTGGCCTCCAGCCGCAGAAACATTGTGTTTGCTCCAGTGACCTTCAGAGTGCCTTGGAGACGAGGGCCGTTCATCTGGAAAACTCCCGCGGCTTGAATGGGGGTGGTGGAGTCCCGCGGTGACATCAGTCTTGGCATCGGTCGCGGGGTCAGGTTGTCCTGGCCGGGAGCCTTTTGTGTTTCCTGATGTTCTGTCCCCTACACGGGACCGCTTGGTGGACAGGGCGTGGCATCTTCAGAGCTGCCTTGGTAGTGCTCTCCTCGGTCATCCAGGGCTGCCCTGGGAGGGAGAGGCTTGGGGTGGAGGTTGCGGATGGAGGCCTGGAAGGGGAAATACCCTTCACACCCACGGGAATGCGGTTAGCCCAGTAACCTGTAGGTAGCCAGGACAAGTCACATGCTTGCATGAAGTCGTCACTTCTCCAAGGATATGCGTGTCCAACCTCATCCAGGTCCCCACGGTTACATTTCGAGAGGCAGAGTCTCACCGTCCCCCAGACTGGAGTGCCGTGGTGTGATCACAGCTCACCGCAGCCTCCAACTTCTGGGCTCAAGCCATCCTCCCACCTCAGCCTCCCGAGTCGCTAGGACTACAGGTGCACACTACCACGCCTGGCTATTCTTTTAAACTTTTTGTAGAGATGAGGCCACATTATGTTGCCCAGGCTGGTCTCAAACTCTTGATCTCAAGTGATCCTCCCTCCTTAGCCTCCCAAAGCACTGAGATTACAGGCATGAGCCAACTGCGCTCAGCCTCTACATACTGCTGGTTAGACTCCTGGTTTCAGCAAGGTTCCAGGAAGGACCTACCAGGAAGAGGGACATGGCCTGTCACACACATGAAAAGGACTTACCCCGGGACTTGCTTCCTGCTAATCCCAATGTCATTCGCTAGCAGTGAAATTCTGGGTAATTGCAATAACGTGGTGCATTTGCTGTTATCAGATGTTTTTAGTTTTAGTGTTTATCTGAATTTTTTTAGCTACAAGTTGTAATTTTTTTCACAGCCATCTTGACTTAATGATAGAAGTTTAGTCATTCGACTACTCAGATTACACAAAATATGTGTCAGGCCAGTCTGACAATATTTGGTGTGAAAGGGAGAGTCTTATTCTCAACCCCCAAATAAATTCATTTCACCTTAATTTTCTGCATAAACAGGTTCATAAAGTGCTGATTATTTTACCAGCTTCATTCACATGCCATGTGACAGGCTCACACCTGTAATCCTAGCACTTTGGGAGGCTGAGGGAAGAGGATCGCTTACACCCAGAAGTCCAAAAACAGCCTGGGCAACACAGTGAGACCTAGTCTCCACCAAAAAAAAAAAAAAAAAAAATTAACCAGGTGTGGGGCCACATGCCTGAAGTCCCAGCTACTCAGGAGGCTGAGGAAGAAGGATCTCCTGAGCCTAGCAGGTTGAGGCTATAGTAATTAAGAGCATGCCACTACCCTCCAGCCTGGGCACCAGAGTGAGACCCCAACTCAAGTAAATTAATTAATAACATTTTAAAAAGTCATACACCGGCCAGGTATGGTGGCTCAGTCTGTAATCCCAGTACTTTGGGAGGCCGAGGTGAGAGGATTGCCTGAGCCCAGGGGTTCGAGACCAGCCTGGGCAACTTAGTGAGGCCTCATCTCTGCAATAAATCATAAAAACTAGAAGGATGTGGTGGTGCGTGTCTGAAGTTTCAGCTACTTGGATGACTGAGGTAGAAGGATTGCCTAAGCCCAGCAGGTCAAGGCTGCAGTGGCCGTGAGCATGCCATGACACTCCAGCCTGGGCAACAAGAGTAAGGCTCCAACTCAAAAAAAAAAAGAGAAAATTCATACACCATTTTACCTTTGTTTTACATTTTATAAAGTTAAAATAGTTTCTTTGAACTAAGAGTCGGAACAACATAAAGGTATGACTTACATTAAGGGGTACTTCTAAGGTATGTCTTAAAGAAGAAATAGTTTTTATTTAAAGAAAAAACAATTTTATAGAAGAAATATTTTCCAGGTACTCACAGATACCGTGGGATCCTCTTTGGACATTTTGGACTCAGATCTTGCTGGTTAACTTTGGGGCTTACCGATCAAAGTGTATGTCATTGGTGCCTACCTTTGAACATTAAAAATCATATTTGTGACTGGACGTGGTAGCTCAAGCCTGTAATCCTAGCACTTTGGGAGGCCGAGGCGAGAGGATTGTCTGAGCTCAGGGGTTCGAGACCAACCCGGGCAACTTAATGAGACCGCATCTCTACAGTAAATCAAAAAATTAGCCAGGTTTGGTAGTACACGCCTGTGGTTCCAGCTACTTGGAAGGCTAATGCAGAAGGATCACCTGAGCCCAGCAGGTCTAGGCTGTAGTGGCTGTGAGCGTGCCACTGCACTTCAGCCTGGGCAATAGAGTGCGACTCCGACTCAAAATAAAAACACAAAACAAACATTTTAAGTGTGTTATGAAACATTTATAAAACAATTGTCATAGTAGCTCAGATATGCATTTTGTGTTATCTGAGCATTCAAATCACTATATTTTGGCAGTAAAATTGATTACCTATTAAAATGAAATATCTGTATTTATAGTAGTTAAAAAGTGGCCGATTGAGCAAAATTACTAACATATCAGTGTTTATTTTCCTGTGATATTAAAATTATTAACTAAATATCAATAGGTCTGTCATAGATAAAATGAGATACACGACTGCAATTATAGAACAGTCATTAAGTTGAACTTCCTACTGCAGTCGCTAACAGTATGACAGTGTTTTATTGTTTATCAGTATTATCAAACAACAAATTGAATGTTTTATGATTGAAAATGATAAATTTTAATAGTTTTCAGCCGTGTGTGGTAGCACAGACCTATAATTCCAGCTACTTGGTAGGCTGAGGCAGGAGGATCACTTGAGCCCAAATATTTGAGGCCAGCCTGGGCAGCATAGCAAGACCTCATCTCTTAAAAAAAACATTTTTTAGGCTGGGCATGGTGGCTTACACCTATAATACCAGCACTTTGGAAGGCCGAGGTGAGAGGATTGCCTGAGCCCATAGGTTCGAGAGCAGCCTGGGCAACTTGGTGAGACCTCATCTCTGCAATAAATCAAAAAATTAGCTGGGCGTGGTGGTGCACACCTGTGGTTCCTGTGGTATTTGGAAGACTGAGGCGGAAGGATCGCCTGAGCTCAGCAAGTCAAGGCTGCGGTGGCCATGAGCTTGCCCCTGCACTCCAGCCTGGGCGACAGAGTGAGACTCCGACTCAAAAAAAAAAAAAAAAAAATCAAAACTTTTTTGTAGTTTTAAAGTTAATAATGAAACTAATTAATGCCATTAGTGGCACTTTCGTGATAAACAGCGTTTCCTCTGTTTGTCATAGTGTTTCTTCTTCCTAGTAGCATCGGGAGACCAACGATGCTAATCACCCTGCAAATCAGTCAGCTCCCACCACGAAGAGTTACCTGCCCCAGACGTTCGGGTGTGTGCCCTGAGGTGGGCAAAACGCGTGGCATTGTCCCTGCCCCATCAGACAGTCACTCAACACACGGAATGCTGAGGACACAGTGAAGTCAGCCACGGTTTCTTCCTTCAAAGAACTCGGCCAACTCTTCCGAGAGCAGGCTGGAAAGTGCCAGAACAGGGCTGGGTGTGAGGCACTGGGAGCCCACAGAGGGGCACCTGCATTGTGCAGGAAGGAAAGAGTAAAAGGTACTTGAAATGAGTAAGAGTTAGCTGGGCAAAGCACCTGTTTATAGCCAGGAAAAGAGAGGTGTCTCTGGGTGTCTCCAATGAAGAGGATTCAGCACAGGGGCTATTTTTATACAGCTAGAAGCCAAAGAGAAGCAGGAAGGTGCCACGAGCTCCCAGTCTGGACGGACGGGAGAGGTGGTGTTGCTTGAGCCAGGAACGGGTGCCACCTGGCAGGCCCCAGGGCCTGGGGGGAGGAGCCACCAGCAGGGGCCAGAGCCAATGCCAGGTGCACACTCAGAGCCCACACAGAGGGGAGATGCCCCGGCAGCTCCTCCTCCCACCTCAAGTGGTCTATCCCACCACTACTTCCCACTGGCCACACCTGTCCGGAAGCCTTGGGTTGGGGGACCCTGGGAATGGAGATTCCCAAAACACAGAGAGACAACCATGGCTAGAGAAAGAACCTGAGAGCAGATAGGGAAACAGACAAAAAGCACAGCGGTGTGAAAAGGGTTTACCAGGGCCGGGCGTGGAGGCTCACACCTTCACACAAGCACCTTGGGATACCTTATACATGAGGCCGGGAGTTCAAGACCAACCTGGGCAACATAGCAAGACTCCTTGTCCTCATGAGAAAGAAAGAAAAAGAAAAAAAAAGGCTGGACACAGCAGCTCCCACTTGTAATCCTAGTACTTTGGGAGACTGAGGTGGGAGGATTGCCTGAGCCCAGGAGTTCAAGACCTGCCGGGGTAGCATAACAAGACCTCATCTCTACGGTAAATCAAAAAATTAGCCGGACATGGTGGTGCACTCCTGTGGTCCCAGCTACTCGGGAGGCTGAGGCGGAAGGATTGCCTGAACCCAGCAGGTCGAGGCTGCGGTGGCTGTGAGCGTGGCATGCACTCCAGCCTGGGCAACAGTGTGAGACTCCAACTCCAAAAAAAAAAATCTCAAACAGGTCAGGCAGGGTTGTTTTTAGAGACTTCTCATTACAGCTGGAAAGAAATGTTCTATTCTGAAGTTCATACACTCAAGAATCCAGCTTGCAGACAGTGGATTTCACAACATTCCTATCTGAGATTCTGTCTTGCAGTTGTGCTCGTAAATATCTCTGGCGGGGTTCCCACGATTTATAAGGCTCACTACAGAACCATGGATTGAACTGCAAGCCTTGGTTAGTCAATAGAGGTCAAAGTATTCTTTCTAAATAATGCAACTTGGAGTGTTACTCAGAAATTCCAGGAAAAGCTTTTTTCCGTGATTTTCTGTTTCATTCTTAGCAGCAAACAACAATCACACTGTTCAGCTCATGAGCAAAATAGCAAGTCACTACCTCTTAAAAAGGGTGTTGCCCCAGTTAGAAGCTCAGATTTTCTATTTGTATTTTACAGAATCTGAATCCTAGAACTTACATTAAGTTTTTAGTAAATAGTTAGACACACCTGTAATCCCAGAACTTTGGAAGGCCGAGGTGGGAGGATCGCTTGAGCCCATGAGTTCGAGTCCAGTCTGAGCAACATAGATAGATTTGTCTCTTCCAAAAAAATTAAAAAATTAAAAATAGCACTTTGGGAGGCTGAGGCAAGAAGACTGCCTGAGCCCAGGGGTTCAAGACTACTAGCCTGGGCAAAATGGCAAGACCTCGTCTCTACAATAAAAAACCAAAAAATTAGTGGGCGTGGTGGTGCATGCCTGTAGTTCTGGCTACTTGAGAGGCTGAGGCGAAAGGATCACCTGAACCCAGCAGGTTGAGGCTGCAGTGGCCATGAGTGTGTCACTGCACTCTAGCCTGGGTGACAGAGTAGGATCCTTTTTCAAAGAGAAAAAGAGTTTTTAGTGTTATAAAAACTTTGTGTCTTCACTCTAGAAAAACATAGTGGTGTGTCTTGACTTGCTACCTTGGTATAAGTAAGATGAGAGAAGTTAATGGGTTCAAGTTCACATAGAAATAAAGTCAGTCTAAGAATGAGGGCACATGTTTTTCACTCTCAAAGGACACAGTCCTGTTTGAACCTGATACTCTCATCATAATTCATTTTGGAGAAACTGTATGGAGAGATGTCTGAAGCCCTGTGGGGACAGAGAAGGGGGGTCTCTTACCTTCCAGGGACTTGGGAAGGAATTCCCAGAGAAGGTGACACCTGCCGTGAGGCTCTTGACCTTCACTAAACCCCTTTCCACCCTCATCTCTGCTAATCGCACATCAAGCCTTCCCTCCAGCCGGGACGTTCTACTCACCATGAGGTGACCACTTAGCCCAGTTTTCTGGGGACCTTCCCAGCTTCCACCTTTAGAGTCCCACATCCTGAGAAATACCCTCGTTCCCGGACCAACCTGAGTTACTGCCTCCCAGTCAGACCCGGTGTTCCTGCCTCTGTTCCTTCGCCTACGCGGGTTTCTCCTGAGAATGGGCTGTTGCCTTGTCACTGCCTCAAATTCCTCCTGGGACCTACACGGGCCCTTACACCCAATAGGCACAAGGAATGATTAGGCGGTTGATGTATACATAAATGTTGGTACCTCTTTAAAAAAAAAAAACATAAACAAAACTGGGTCTTGCTGTGTTGCCCAGCCTAAAGTGCCATCAGGGGATCAGAGCTCACTGTAACCTCAAACTCCTGGGCTCAGGCAATCCTCCCACCTCCCAAGTAGCTGGTGCATGCCACCACACCCAGCTAATTTGTTCTTATTTTTTGTAGAGACTAGGCCTCGCCATGTTGCCCAGGCTGGTCTCCAACTCCAGGCTCAAGTGATTCTCTGACCTCGACCTCCCAAAGCACAGGGATGACAGGCGTGAGCCACCGTGCCAGGCCGGTCCCTCTTATTCTAGAGACAGCACTGACGCACGGATCACTGGAATGACTGATGCAGGGTCCATATGCCAGCACTGAGATTGGAATTGAGGCCCAGCCTCATGTCTTCCATGGAACATTCTCAGACTCCTTGGTTGTAAAAGGTCTCACAGTGCCCCCTAGCGGTGGTGACAGGAAGCAGCCCCGGTTCAGACAGTCCAAGGCAGGGGTCCTGTCTTTATCCAGTGCAAGTCCTCATATGTTGTCCGACAATAAGGTTCGCGAACTCGTCCTAGAAAAAGTGCCGCCAACCTCACCGCTGAATCTCACGACGGTCGCCTTTGAAGTCTTCCCCTTGGCAAGCTATGCACTAATCCCCCCTTCAGAGCCACGTTGGAACTCTTTTTCTGGAATGGCCATCACAGCCGTCGTATGATCCTTGATGTCCTGAGTGTCATCAGATGTCTTCCTTTCCATATCTCCTTTGTCTTCAGGTAAAGAAAAAAGCCATTGGGGGCCAGATCAGGCGAGGAGGGAGGGTGTTCCCATATGGTTATGTGTACAGGGCTGCCCATGTAACCACATGGTGGCAGGTTCACGACTTAAAGGTCAGACCTCAACAAGTAACGACGACGGCTCTGATGGCCATTCCAGAAAAAGAGTTCCAACATGGCTTTGGCGGGTAGACTAGGCGCGGGCAATGATGCATAGCTTCCCAAGGGGAGGACTTGGAAGGAGACCGTCATGATATTCAGCAATGAGGGATAGAGCACTTTTTCTAGGATGGTTTGCGAACCTGTCAGACCCCTTAAGACTGTTATTACACCTTAGTAGGCAGTCAGTCAATGTCTGTGACCTGGACGTGGCTATTTGATCAAATTGTCTTGTTCACTTCAGGATTCTGAGATGTGGAAACAACCAAATTCCCATCCCTTCCAGAGCTAGGTGAGCGTAGACAGTGACACCAGAGGTTGGGCTTCTTTGGAACTGGCTAGGGCCTTCACATCCTGTCTCAGTACGGAGTCATTTAAGCCTGTGCTTACAGGACCCATTCAGATCCAACACATAGCTTCTCGAGTCCCTAATTTCTTCACTAGAATATTAAACCAGGCCAGGTGTGGTGGCTCATGCCTATAATCCCAGCACTTTGGGAGACCGAGACAGGAGGATCATTTGAGCCTGGGAGTTGCCTTGGCAACAGAGCGAGACCTCTTCTCTACAAAAAAATTTAAAAATTAGCTGGGTGTTGTAGCACGTGCCTGTAGTCCCAGTTACTCGGGAGGCTTAGGCGGGAGTTAGAGGTTGCAGTGAGCTGTGAGGACAGCAGTCTGGAGGACGGAGTGAGACCCTGACTCAAAGCAAAACAAAACAAAAAAAGGACATGAAGACCAGGCGTGGTGGCTCAGCCTGTCATCTCAGCACTTTGGGAAGCGGAGGCAAGAGGACTGCCTGAGCCCTGGGATTCGAGACCAGCCTGAGCAACTTGGCGAGACCTCATCTCTACAATAAATCACAAAAACTAGCTGGGCATAGTAGCGTGCCTCTGTAGTTCCAGCTACTTGGAAGGCTGAGGCGGAAGGATTGTCTAAGCCCAGCAGGTCGAGGCTGCAGTGGCCGTAAGCCTGCCACTGCACTCCAGCCTGAGCGACAAGAGTGAGACTCTAACTCAAAAAAAAAAAAAGTAAATAAAGAGGACGTTAAGCTGCAGAGGACACGTGGCCCCCGCCAGTCTTCTGTTAATGGAATTGGTTGAAGTCAGTGTGGCCTCCCTCGTCCTCGACGGAATCAGCCCTTGAACTGGGGTTGTCCCTGGCATGACGGAGGGCAGATTAAAAAGTGATCCCAGCCGGGCTTGGTGGCTCAGCCTGTAATCCCGTGCCCTTGGGAGGCTGAGGTGAGTGGATTGCCTGAGCCCGCGGGTTCGAGACCCACCTGGGCAGCGAGACCTCATCTCTACAATAAATCAAAAAATCAGCCGGGTGTGGTAGCGCACGCCTATAATTCTGGCTACTTGGAAGGCTGAGGCGGAAGGATCGCCGGAGCCTAGCGGGTCGAGGCTGCGGTGGCCGGGAGCGGCCACTGCACTCCAGTCTGGGCAACCGAGTGAGACTCAAACTCAAAAAAAAAAAAAAAGAAAAGAAAAGAAAAGAAAAGGTGATCCCAGGCAGGAGGTGGGTGGGGAGCCCTGAGACTCCATTCTCCGCAGGAGACCAGGCTCTGTTCTGAGAACTGTGAGCCACGCTGGGATCCAGCCACGCTGGGATCCAGCCACGCTGGGATCCAGCCACGCTGGGATCGAGCCGCAGGTCTCTGGACAGCTTTTCTCTCCCGCCTTTGCGTTGGAGGCCATGGCCTGGCTGGTGTCTAAAGATGGCTGGGGTTTGATGTCCGTAAGGGGTGTGAGGCCCCGGAACAGAGGCAGGTGCCTGGGCGGAGGCCCCGGCTGGCCTCTTTCTGCTTGTCCCTCTGTCGAGTGCTGCGGAGAAGGGCGTCGGCGTTGGGAAGGCGGCTGCGGGACCCGGACCCAAGGCCTCGCCTGCGCGAGAGGCCACCCGGCTGTCTGAAATGCGTCGGCCCCTGGACCGTTGCGGTGGGGGGGGCCTCAGCAGCAGGGTGTCCTGGGGCCGGACGAGGCCGGAACGCTGACGGAGCGGGGGCTGATGGTGACCGTCGTCCGCTGCCGTCCACGCCACCGGTGCTTGCGGACGGGGATGGGATGGC
>NW_007248573.1:410583-420988 GCF_000164805.1 Carlito syrichta | reverse complement strand
GGGGAGGGGAGGCACAGCGGTGAGGGAGGGACAGGCGTGGTCGGGCAGGACACGGAGGCGGGAGAGGGGAGGACGTGTGTGGGCGCGAATGGACGCGGGTGGGCAGGAGCGGGTGGACACGGGTGTGTGGGCGCCGGCAGGGGCAGGGCCAGGGCCCGGGAAGGGAGGACGCCGGTGTGTGTTCCCGGAAGCCCTTGCTCCGGGGCCTGTGGGTCTCCAGGATGGGTGGGATTTGGGCACAAGTGCTGTGTTTGTTGATTGAATTCTGCTTCTGAGGACCCGCTGCTTCAGGGCCATCCTTCTTCCCTTCCCTCCAGTGAGAATGGTTGAGAAGGTCCCTCCCTATGTCTCTCTTCTTCACGAAGCCCAAGCTCGGCTTCCTTGCCGATCCCTCTCCCCCGCCATGCGGGTTGCCTGTGTTAGTCTCCCCTCAGAGTTCAAGGTGCGTTTTGCTTCCTCCAGTGGTCAGTCTTTGAGGCATCACGGTCCTCACCCCAGGTCCCGGCACTGCTCCCTGGGCCCACATGTTGGCCGTGTCCAATTCCACCCGACCCAGCATCTTCACCCTGCAGTTGTGGGGTTTTCTTTTGGTCTTCATGATGAAAATATTTTTCCATTTCAGTTCAAGAGAAGACACACCGAACAGTGCCTCGACACCTTCATTCCAGTAGTTGTGCAAAGTATGACTTAGTTTTGATGTCCCTAGGAACTTACTCTCACATTGAGTCTCACTCCATCACCCTGGCTGGAGCGCAGTGACGTATTCATGGCCACCCCAGCATCGACCTACTGGTCTCTGGTGATCCTTCTGCCTCAGTCTTCCAAGTAGCCAGAACTACAGGCGCACTCTACCACACCTGACTATTTTTTTAAAAAATTTACTGTAACGAGAAGGTTTTGCTAAGTTGCCCAGGTTGGTCTCGAACCTGTGGGCTCAGGCAGTCCACTTACCTCGGCCTCCGAAAGTGCTGGGATTACAGGCTGAGCCACTGAGCCTGGCCAAAGTTTTAATTTTACAGGCCCTGTCATGGCTGTGCTGATTGTTTTTTTTTCTTTGAGTCAGAGTCTCACTCTGTCCTCCAGGCTGGAGAACAGTGGCACACTCATGGCCACCCAGCCTCGACCTGCTGGGCTCAGGCAATCCTTCCACCTCAACCTTCCAAGTAGCTGGAACTACAGGTGTGTGCCACCACACCTGGCTGATTTTTTTTTTTTTTTTAGTTTATTGTAGAGACGAAATCTTGCCCTGTTGCTCAGGCTGGTCTCGAACTCCTGAGCTCAGGCAGTCCTCTCGCCTCCACCTCCCAACGTGCTGGAATGACAGGCATGAGCTACCACACCCAGCCGGGGTTGCTGATTTCCTATTACTGATCGACAGAGTGAGACACACCCAACTCAAAATGAATGAATGAATGATATTTTGATTTCACAGGCTCTGTCAGGGTGGCCTGAGCAGCAGCACCAGCCCGTGTGCAGAGACCTGTGCGAGACGACAACTAAATTGCCTTTGTTTTCTGCCACAGGAAGCTGTCCCCACTGAGAAGCTCGGCCCGCTCAGGAGATGCGACAGCCAGGCCAGCAGCCGCCATGAAGACGAGTATCTGGTGCCAGGGCCGGGGGACGCTGCTGTGTCCATGGCCATGAACCTGGCCGCCCCGTGGCCCCGGGCGCCCCGGCCCGAGACCATGACCACGACCCAGAATGGCCATGGGCGAGGCGCTGTGTCCACATGTCCCGCCTCCCACCCAAAAGACCCCAGGATGGTGACCTCCATGGCGTGTCAGAACGGAGGCTGCGGCAGTGACGCAGAGGCCCAGGAGGCCAGACTCAGCCCGGCCAAGCTGGTGCGCATTTTCTCTGTGAGCCGGAGGAGAGCAGGTGCCCAGCCCGAGCGACCACGCTCACTGGTCCTGGTGGGTGGCTCGTCCACCTGGAATGCCCTGGCCTCCTTCCGGAAGATGGGCTCGTTCAAGAAGCTCAAGTCCTCTGTCCTGCAGGGCATCCAGACCCGAGAGGGCTCAGACGCCTTCTCCAAGGAGGACGCCCCGGAGCCCGACCCGGGAAGACCCACCCCAAATGGCACCGTCGTGAGTGTCCAGGCCAGCAGGTGTGCCTCCTGGGGACAGGGCCAAGCGGGAGCCGGGGGCGCATCTGACGGCTCAGACCCCGAGGACACAGATGATGCCTTCCAGAGGAGCACTCACCGCTCACGCAGCATCCGCAGGGCATACGGTCTAGGCCGCATCAGCTTGCTGGACACCGACGGGCCGGCAACCCAGGGCCCCGCGCCACCTGTGTCCCCTGCTGGCCAGGAGCCCCCTGTGTGTGAGATCCTGGTGAAGGATGCTCAGAACCACGGCCTGGTGTGCCGAAGGAGCAAAAGCACAGACAGCCTGAGCTTCCTCAAGAAGAGCTCCTTCAAGCGCAAGTCCACCTCCAACCTGGCTGAGCTCCGGGGGACGCCAGATGCCCAGGGGCCCCGGCGGACCCTCAGCAGTTCCTCCGCGGACTCCGAGAAGCTCGGGGGGCCCGAGAGGAGGACCAGGCGCTGGAGGAGCCCGATCCGGGCCAAGGACTTCGACAGGGTCCTGAGACTGGTGAGCAACGTGACGGATGCGGCCTGGAAGAGGGAGGGACCCAAGGGCGCGGCCCCGGCCCCCGGCGATGCCAACCCCGGGCTGCGACTGCAGAGCCGGCTGCATGACGACTACTCCCGACGGGTGTCCAGCAGCTCCGAGCAGGACCGGAGGCGGGTCTCCGGCCTCACTCCAGGTCCCCGCGTGGACGTGGTCACGGCCATTCCCCTCGAAGCCAGAGGCTTGCGGGCGTCGGAGAGTGGCAGTCCTTGTGCCGAGAGCTTCTCCCCGAGCCCGGTGGCCCAGGAAGTGTCCAATGGGGACTCCAATGACCCGAGCGCTGGCAGCCAGTTGACATCTGACCCCGAGCAGCCCCCCAGCCCGCGGAGGCCCACCACGCCCAAGCCCCAGAGCCCTCAGAGCCCGGGGGCGGGGAGCACCAAGCGTCCCAGCAGTCATAGTGCGCTGTCCCTGAGCTCGGTGGACAGTGAAGGAAGAGCAGAGGGGCCTGCCCAGAGAGAGCCGGGGCCCGAGGCCTTGCTGGACCTGGGTGGTGGGGACCGTGAGGACTTTCTGCGGAGCCCTGGAGCGGCCAGTCCAGGAGATGAGGAGGTAAGGGCCAAGACGGGGTTCCTCCTGGGGCACCCTCACCCATGGGAGGGGAGCTTGCATGGGTGCTCACACCTCCCCAAGGATCCCGCACTACACACCTGTCATCCTTGGTCCCTAATCCATCGAGGCCGGGACCTGTGCTGACCGTGTGGCCTGTAGTTGTTAGTGTCAGGAGCTGTCGAGGTCCTGTGTCCCACGTAGGGGACCTTGGCCTCTCTTGAAGCACACTGCTGATGTATAAACTTGCTTGAACTGGGCTTACCCCACTGGCTACTCAAAAGGTATTTATTGAGCACCTACTGGATGCCAGAGCCCAGGGAAGATAAGCTGTGAAAGACCTCCCTTCTGCCCATGCAGCTGTGAGGTGCTCTGGAGATTTTCATTTTTGGAACAGTTTTTGTTATTGCTTCTTCATATGTTAAACTGTTTCCATATTGCTTCCAACAGAGTGCTTACAGATGAAATGCTTTGTGTTAAGAGACCATTACAGCCAGGCGTGGCGGCTCATGCCTGTCATCCCAGCACTTTGGGAGGCAGAGGCGAGAGGATTGCTTGAGCCCATGGGTTCGAGACCAGCCTGGGCAACATGGCAAGATCTTGTCTCTATAATAAATCAAAAAATTAGCTAGTCATGGTGGCATGCACCTGTAGTTCCAGCTACTTGGAAGACTGAGGTGGAAGGATTGCCTGTGCCCAGCATGTGCCACCCCACCTGGCTAATTTTTTGCTTTTTCATAGAGACAAGGTCTTGTCAAGTAGCCCAGGACTCCTCCTTCTTGGCCTCCCAAAGTGGCTTGAGCCGCCACGCCTGGCCTTCTATTTTATTTTCTGAGAACAAGCCAGGAACGTGAAGCTTGGTACCTGCCAACCTCTGAAGGACGCTTGTTCAAAAAGATTTCTAGGGTGGCAGTTGTACTTATTTTTAGAGCGAATCATGAGCGTCTCCTGAATCGACTTGGCTAATCATTGCTGAGGCGGCAGGAGCAGTGTTCTTCCCAGATTCTGTCAAGCACCCAGACACCTTTCCTGTGTGATTTTCACTTTGTAAATGTGCTCAGCAATATGCTTTAGAGGCTGAGAGATTGGGGACACGTCTGCATGTATCTGTTGCAAATATCTTTCCACACACATTCCTGGGCGGTGCTGTTGGTATGAATTGGTGCTTGCCATAGAAAACAGCCCCTCTGGGCTGGGCACGGTGGATCATGCCTGTAATCCCAGCACTTTGGGAGGCAGAGGCGAGAGGATTGCCTTAGCCCAGGGGTTCAAGACCAGCCTGGGCCACTTGGCGAGACCTCATCTACGATAAAGCAAAATATTAGCCAGGTGTGGTGGCACATGCCTGTGGTTCCAGCGACTCGGGAGGCTGAGGCAGAAGGATCGTCTGAGCACAGCAGATCGAGGCTGCGGTGGCCATGAGCGTGCCACTGCACTCCAGCCTGGGTGACAGAGTGAGATTCCAATGCAAAAAAGAAAAAAAGAAAATAGTCCCTCAGAAGTGTGCTCCCTATGCACCGGGAGGGGCCTCCGTTTTGTATTGATGCCCACAGGTGAACGATGGAGAGCAGGGCTTGCAGGGCAAGAAGCCGGGAAACCTCTGAACTGTCCATTCCTGATCTGGGACCCGGATAATAGAAACTTTCTAGAAAGTCATAGAAACTTGAGTTCTTGGGCTGGGCATGGTGGCTCACGACCAGAGGCCGAGGTGAGAAGATTGCCTGAGTCCATGGGTTCAAGACCAGCCTGGGCAGCTTGGCGAGATCTCATCTCTACAATAAGTCAGAAAATTAGTCAGGCATGATGTTGCGTGCCTTTGGCTCCAGCTACTTGGAAAATTGAGGTGGGAGGATCACCTGAGCCCAGCAGGTCGAGGCTGTGGTGGCCGTGAGCGTGCCACTGCACTCCAGCTTGTATGACAGAGTGAGTCTCTGGGTCAAAAAAAAAAAGAAAGAAAGAAAGTAGAGTCGTGGCAGAGTGCTTTCAGGAAGGGAGGCTGTCTCACCCTGTGTTCAGGGTTCACGTGGAGAGCTCCGGCCAGCCCGGCTCTCAGCGACCTTGAATGTTGACAGCCGCTGTCTCCTTTGCATACTTCGGAAAAAGCCCGTGGGACAGGTGTGAGGACCCAAGATGTGTTGCCAGCCATGGGAAACCATCCAGCTCTGTTACCCCTGGTTTGCACAATTGGCCAAAACTCCATTAATTCCTGGGTGAAGTGAAGCCTGGCATTTCTCCCCTCAGCACCCTGCCTGCCTGTTGGGAGCTTGGAGCTCTCTCTCTCCAAAAAAAAAAGGATTTGCAGAGGTCTGGTGGTTCTTCACTTTAAAGGCAGAATTGTATTCTCTGCCTAACAAAACTAGTAAAAATAAAAATCAAGAACATATTTATTCCAAGTGAAGATATTACTAGAGTTAATGTCTAATTGAGTCAGTTACTGGCCAGTGTTGTTTGGACCAATATATTTTTTTTATGCATATATTTGCGGTTCTTAGTTATATATATGTATATATTTTTTTCTTTTTTTTTTTTTGAGTTGGAGTTTCACTCTCACTCAGACTGGAGGGCAGTGGCACGCTCGCGGCCACCACAACCTTGACCTGCTGGGCTCAGGTGATTCTTCCGCCTCAGCCTTCCAAGTAACTGGAACTACAGGCACATGCCACCATACCCGACTAATTTTTTGATTTATTGTACAGATGAGGTTTCGCCAAGTTGCCCAGGCGGGTCTCGAACCCACGGGCTCAGGCAGTCCTCTCACCTCGGCCTCCCAAAGTGCTGGGATTATAGGCATGAGCCACCACGCCAAGCCTCCATTTTTATGTTAATATACATGTCTTACTTCTTATTTGAGTGATTGGCAGTACGGTTCTACTTAATGTGTTTAAAGCAGATAATAGCTGTGGTGGTTGTTGAATGAGAAAAGGTTGAAATCAATGCCATTTTGGTGTTATTAAAATAAGTATCACATACTTTCAATAGGAGACAATGGTTTTTATTTAGAATCACGTATTTATAAGGCACCACCCCAAAAATGGCAGAATCATCGTTGAAAGACTGTGGGTTGTTTAACAAGATTATCTAACCGTGTGAAAAAAGCTGGGAAAATGTCACCCCGCTCCCATTTATAAAGCGCGTCACAGCCCTGCCACCTAGTGGTAAGCCTGGTTGTAAGCGCTGTGGTCTGGGACCAAGTCCCTCGATGGGTTACCTGGTTTGAAGATGCAGTTTGGCATGTTCCCGTGGGCTAACCACACAGTGGCAGCCAGTGTGGAAATGGTCGGCTAAGTGTGTAACATCATTGGTTCCTACTACCCTCCGAGGCCCACAGAGAAGACGGAAGACAAGACAAGTTCAAGAGTTTGCCCTGGCCGGGCGCAGTGACTCATGCCTATAATCCCAGCACTTTGGGAGACCGAGGTGAGAGAATTGCTCCCTCATGAAGGTGTCACCATGGGCGTTTAGAGCATTACTGCTGGTCTTCCTGCCAGTTCACAGGGGAAAGGGTCCCTCTCCTTCTACTCACACAGTATAGAGCCTGTGAGTCATCGTGATATTGGGATATGCCACAGTCCAAGCTCTCATAAATGATGAGAACTGCCTGGGTGCGGTGGCTCACACCTGTAATCCCAGCAACTCAGGAGACCGAGGCAGGAGGATCGCTTGAGTCCAGGAGTTGGAGGCTACAGTGAGCTACAGGGTGAGTCCAGGAGTTGGAGGCTACAGGGTGACAGAGACACACCCTGTCTCTAAGTATATATATGAGAACCAGTTGTACCCCCTTCCAGGGAACTTTGGTAAGTGCAGGCTCTTGATAATGTTTCTGGTTTTCTGGGGACCCTGACCCTGCCATTCAAAAGGTCCCTAACCTTGCAAACAGGAAAAACTTTTTTTTGCTTGAGTTAGAGTCTCACTCTGTCACCCAGGCTGGAGTGTAGTGGCACACTCATGGCCACCGCAGCTTCGACCTGCTGGGCTCAGGCGATCCTTCTGCCTCAGCCTTCCAAGTAGCTGGAACTATAAGCATGCGCCAACATGCCTGGCTAATTTTTTTATTTATTGTAAAAATGAGATCTCACCAAGTTGCCCAGACTGGTCTCAAACCTGTGGGCTCAGGCAATCCTCTCACCTCGGCCTTCCAAAGTGCTGGGATTATAGGCGAGAGTCACTGCGCCTGGGCAGGGCAAACTCTTGAATTTGTCTTGGCCTCTGTCTTCTCTGTGGGCCGCGAAGGGTAGTAGGAACCAGTGATATTACACACTTAGCCGACCGTTTCCACACTGGCTGCCGCCGTGTGGTTAGTGCCATCTGTTTAGATTATTTTTCCATCCTAGATTGATGTGGCTTTCAAGACACGTTTTTTCCAGAACTTTTTTTTTTTTTTTTTTTGAGTCGGAGTCTCACTCTGTCACCCAGACTGGAGTGCAGTGGCTGCTCCCGGTCACCGCAGCCTCGACCTGCTGGGCTCCGGCAATCCTTCTGCCTCAGCCTTCCGAGTAGCTAGAATTACAGGCATGCGCTACCACGCCCGACTGATTTTTTGATTTATTGTGGAGATGAGGTCTCGCTGCCCAGGCGGGTTTCGAACCCACGGGCTCAGGCAATCCACTCACCTCAGCCTTCCAAAGGCACGGGATTACAGGCTGAACCACCGAGCCCGGCTTCCAGAACTCTTTTTTGATACAATGCTATTACAGTCTTAGAGGGACTGAGAGGTTCTTCAGATGATTCGTTTAGCATCACATTAATTTTTTAAAATGCATGAGAGCTAAGTTCCCACATGATCTGTTAGGTGTTTGCTCAGCAAAGCACCACACCAAACTTGTAAGCACTCATAAGGGACCACTGAGGTGTGACTCTGTGGGGAACGTGGCTGAGACCGAGGCAGCTGGCCAGGGCCTGGATGTGTCTCGGTCACAGAAGGACTGCAGGTGGATGGAATCCCATCAAAGAGTTCAAAGCACACGCTGTGGCTTCCAGAAGTGCAGTGATGCTCACCCATGTGCCAAATTGAGGCCCTCCCTTCAGAAGGATGCCTGAGTCAGATTGGAGGCAGGGGGATTTCCACAGGGGGCTGTGGAGAAGACGGGGCATTTTAGTAAGGTGCAGTAGCCTGGGCACGTGTGCAGAGATCGTCGGATTGCCGAGTGCAGGAAGTTGTATGGTTTGGTTTGATGTAGAGGTGTACCCCAAGGTAGGAAGAAACAGTTATGTTACATGAAATATGCCCGGAAAGACCAATCCTGCATACTCTCATTCCACATGGAAGCTAAAATAATTTATCTCAAAGAAATAGAGACTAGAAGGCCAGGCACGGTAGGTAACACGCGCCTGTTATCCCAGCACTTTGGGAGGCCGAGGCAGGAGGATCACTCGAACCCAGGAGTTTGAGACTATTCTGGGCAACATAGCGAGACCTTGTCTCTACAAAAATTTTTAAACATTAGCTGGGTGTGGAGGAGTGCACCTGTAGTCCCTCAGCTACTCAGGAGGCTGAGGTGGGAGAATCATTTGAGCCCAGGATTGGAGGCTGCAGTGTACTGTGATTATATCACTGCATTCCAGCCTGGGCAACGGAGTGAGGCCCTCACGTAGAAAAAAGAGGGGGAGAGAGAAAGAGAGAAATGGTGCTTACTAGAGGCAGGAGGGGAGGCTAGGAAGAAGTTGGTCAACAGATACCATGGTCCAGCTGGAAAACAGGAGTGAGGCTGGGCGTCCTACAGTGCCAGAGGGTGATGGGAGTGAACACCTGTTTATTGTATATTTTCAACAGCTGGAAGAGCAGACTCTAAACGTTCTTAGCACTGAGAGAGGAGAAAGATTTGGAGTGACAGATATGTTCATTGCCCTGATCAGACCACTGCCTGTGTCATACACCGATCAGAGCATGCCACAGGGACCCACAGACGGGCACAATCACGTGGGAATTAAGAATAATAATAAGCCAGCGCGGTGACTGACGCCTATCATCCCAGCACTTTGGGAGGCAGAGGTGAGAGAACTGCCTGAGCCCAGGGGTTCGAGACCAGCCTGGGCAACTTGGTGAGACCTCGTCTCTACAATAACTAACAAAATTATCTAGGTATGATGGTGCATGCCTGTGGTTCCAGCTACTTGGAAGGTTGAGGCAGAAGGATCGCCTGAGCCCAGCAGACTGAGGCTGTGGTGGCCATGAGCATGCCACTGCACTTCAACCTGGGTGACAGAGTGAAACCCCGACCCCAAAAATAATAATAAAAGAAGAATAATAAAAACAACAAATACTGTCAGATCACATAAGGAAGAGTTTTTAAAAGATGAGTTCATCCAGTTCAGAGCACGGGAACTCTCGAATGCCAAGGTGAAGAATCCTTCTGTGCTTGGAAACACAGAGGAGCCAGGGACATTCACAAGTAGACAGGTGCCATTGCTGGAGAAGTAGAGGGGAAAGTGACATAGTCACAGTTCACTGTAGCCTCAAACTCCTGGGATCAAGGGATCCTCCCCCTTTAGCCTCCCAAGTAGCTGGGACTGCAGGCACACACCACCACACTTGTCTAATGTTTAAATTACATTTTTGTAGAGATGAGCTCTTATTATGTTGCCCAGGCTGGTCTCGAACTCCTTGCCTCAAGCGATCTTCCCCCGTCTGTGCCTCCCGTAGTGCTGGGATTGCAGGCACCAGCCACGGCTCCCAGGCTTCATTGTGACTTTAGGTAGCATTTCTCTAATGACTCACGATGTTGAACATCTTTTCAGATGCATTTGGACCCTCATGTGTCCTGCTTGGGAATTGCCTGTTCAGATCTTTTGCTCAGAATGGTATATCATTCTTGGTCCTCTTACTGAGCAGTTAGGATTTCTTTACGTATTCTGGGCACAAGTCCTTTATTAAATATGTGGCATATTAGTCGGGGTTCTGCAGAGAAACACAACCCACAGGATATCTGAGATTTATGGAACTATTTATAGCATATATATGGAATGTATATAGGATATATATAGGAATATAACAGAATCTCTATGAGGTTTCTGGGAATATACATAGGACTTTTATGGGCTACGTATGGCACATATAGGATATGTGTAATATATAGGAATATAATAGGATGTCAATGAGATTTTTGGGGGTATATATATCATATATATGGACTAGGTATAGCCCATATAGAATACATATAGGAAAGTCGGGCTCTGTGGCTCAGCCTGTAATCCCACGCCTTTGGGAGGCTGAGGTGAGTGGA
>NW_007248573.1:407161-410330 GCF_000164805.1 Carlito syrichta | reverse complement strand
GACAGAGTGAGACTCCAACTCAAAAAAAAAAAAAAGAATACATATAGGAATGTACCCAGATGTCTGTATCTATGAGGGTGATGAAATTGGTGGCTGCGGTTGTGGAGGCCGAGTCCCCGGTACCCCATCCACAGACGGGGAGCCATGAAGGGCAGCGCTGTGATTCAGTTCTAGTTGAAGACCTGCGGACGCGGTGAGTAAGCTGTTTTAAAGGCCTGAAGTAAAGGCCCAGGAGCCCAGAGCTCCCACGTCCCCGGGCAGGAGAAGGAGACTATGCTAACTGGACATGAAGGGGGACCTCCCTTCCGCAGCCTTGGTCCTGTCTGGGTCCTCGTTGGACTGAGGGAGGCCCAAGGGGGAGGGCAGGTCGTCCTTGCCTAGTCCTCTGACTCCAGGGTCGATTCCTTCTTGAAACACCCAGGAATGAGGCTTTCCCAGCTGTGTGGAGATTTCCTTGGCTTGGTCAAGCTGATACGTGAAATTAACCATCACATGTGAATTGCAAAGATTTTTCCACTGTCTGCCTTGTCTTTTTGTATTTATTTATTATTTATTATTATTATTATTATTTTTTGAGTAAGAGTCTCACTCTGTCACCCAGGCATCAGTGCAGTGGCATGCTCACGGCCACTACAACCTCAACCTGCTGGGCTCAGGTGATCCTGTCCCCCTCAGCCTTCCAAGAAGGTGGAACCAGGTGTGCAACACCATGCCCGGTTAATTTTTTGACTTATTGTAGAGATGAGGGCTTGCCAAGTTGCCCAGGCTGATCTCGAACCCCTAGACTCAGGCAATCCTCTGGCCTCTGCCTCTCAAAGTGTTGGGGTGACAGGCGTGAGCAACCACGCCCAGCTATTTTTATTATTTTGTTTTATTTTTTGAGTTGGAGTCTCACTCTGTCTCCCAGGCTGGAGTGCAGTGGTGCACTCACAGCTACCCCAGCTTCGACCTGCTGGGCTCCGGAGATCCTTCCGCCTCAGCCTTTCAAGTAACTGGTACTACAGGCGTGTGCTACCACGCCTGGCTAACTTTTTGTTTATTGTAGAGATGTGGTCTCACCAAGTTGCATAGGCTGGTCTTGAACCTGCGGGCTCAGGCAATCCACTCACCTTGGCCTCCCAAAGTGCTGGGATTACAGGCTGAGCCACCAAGCCCGGCCTTTATTTTTTATGATCTTTTTCAAAGAACAAAAGTTTGGTTGAAAGTTTAGTTACTTTTCGTGCCTGGCACGGTAAATCTAAGAAATATTTGCCCATCCAAGATTACAAAGCTTTAAATCTGTACAATCTTCTGGAAGTTTTGTAGTTTTAGCTCTTACATTTAGGTATTTTGTGTATAATGTGAAGGTTCCTTTTTTTATATATGGATGCCCAGTTATCCCTCCTTCCTATTGAACTGCCTTGGTTTTTGTAACACGGAGACTGTAAGTTCCCATCCTCCACTGGGTTCTCATTCCTTTTCTCCTACAGAGAAGTCCTAGAATACTATTACAACTGGAAAGACATTTTTTAACGTGTAATATTATTTGTGGGCCTGGCATGGTGTCTCACGCCTGTAATCCTAGCACTTTGGGAGGCCGAGATGGGAGGATCACTTGAGCCCCGGAGTTCGAGACCAACCTGGGCAACACAGTGAAACTTTGTCTCTACCCAAAAAAATAATTAATTAATTAATTAAATAGCTAAGCATGGTAGCACCTGTAGTCCCAGTTATTCAGGAGGCTGAGGTGGAAGGATCGCCTGAGCCTAAAGGGCTTGAGGCTGCCATGAGCTGTGATTAAGCCTGGGAGACAGAATGAGACCCCAACTCAAAAAAAAATCAGGCCCTTGCTTTGTTAATCTCTGGTCTGGCCAAGTGACTCTTTGAGCTATGGACGCCATGTTTCCTAGCTTTGGCCCCCTCCCCTACCTTGGGGAGGTGAATCTTCTCTCTCTCTCTCAATCTCTCTCTCTCTCTCTCTCTCTCTCTCTCTCTCTCTCTCTCTCTCCAGTTTACTTTTTAAATAAACTATATTTTCTTTTTTTTTTTTTTTTTTTTTGAGTCGGAGTCTCACTCTGTCGCCCAGACTGGAGTGCAGTGGCCGCTCCCGGCTACTGCAGCCTCGACCTGCTGGGCTCCGGCGATCCTTCTGCCTCAGCCTTCCAAGTAGCTGGAATTACAGGCGCGTGCGACCATGCCCGGCTAATTTTTTTTTATTTATTGTAGAGATGAGGTCTTACCAAGTTGCCCAGGTGGGTCTCAAACCCGCGGGCTCAGGCAGTCCACTCACCTCAGCCTCCCAAAGACACGGGATTACAGGCTGAGCCACCGAACCTGGCTATATTTTCCAATCTAAAAAAAAAAAAAGAAATCCTAAATAACAACGCTGGGGTCAGCAGTCAACAGATACTTTCCCTTATGGGAGGCTTTCAGTATGGTGTGAAGGGAATTAATATGCTTTCTATCAGTAGTCTTCCTGTTAACTTATGTTTATTTTCTCCTAGGGTGTTTTTAGTTTATGGTTTTTTGTTGATGTTGTTTGTATATTTGTTTTCTTTTTGCAGTAGAGAAATTCCTTAAGGGAAAAAGGATTTCTTACAGAAATATTAATTCATAGAAATCCAGAACATGCTTGAGTCTAAACATGAAAGTAGTTTTAGGCCAGGTGCGGTGGCTCACACCTATAAACCCAGCACTTTGGGGGGCCAAGGTGAGAGGATTGCCTGAGCCCACGGTTTCAAGACCAGCATGGGCAACTTGGCGAGACTTCATCTGTACAATTTAAAAAAAAATTAGCCAGGCGTGGTGGCGTGCGCCTGTAGTTCCAGCTACTCGGAAGGCTAAAGTAGAAGGAAGGATCGCCTGAGTCCAGCAGGTTGAGGCTGCAGTGGCCGTGAGTGTGCCACTGCACTCCAGCCTGGGCAACAAAGTAAGACTCTAACTCAAAAAAAATTTTAAAAAGAAATCTTACTCTAATGTGTTATTCTTTTTTTCTCATTAAAAAAAAACTTTGGAACATTTACATCAAAAGTATTCTAAATAGTGAGATGCTACTTTTTCATTTTATAAGCTACAGGGCCTCAGATTTCATTTTTCTGGAATTGGCGCACAAGGCTAGTAACACAGCTGCTCTTTTTTTTTTGAGTTGGAGTCTCACTCGGTTGCCCAGACTGGAGTGCAGTGGCCGCTC
>NW_007248573.1:368833-407141 GCF_000164805.1 Carlito syrichta | reverse complement strand
CGCTTCCGGCCACCGCAGCCTCGACCTGATGGGCTCCGGCGATCCTTCCGCCTCAGCCTTCCAAGTAGCTGGAATTATAGGCATGTGCTACCACGCCCGGATGATTTTTTGATTTATTGTAGAGATGAGGTCTCGCTGCCCAGGAGGGTCTTGAACCCCCGGGCTCAGGCAATCCACTCACCTCAGCCTCCCAAAGGCACGGGATTACAGGCTGAGCCACCGAGCCCGGCTTCACAGCTGCTCTTATTTATTTATTTATTTATTACTTTGAGTTGGAGTTTCACTCTGTTGCCCAGGCTGGAGTGCAGTGGCACGCTCACGGCCACCGCAGCCTCGGCCTGCTGGGCTCCAATGATCCTTCTGCCTCAACCTTCCAAGTAGCTGGAACTATAGGCATGCCCCACCACGCCTGCCTAATTTTTTGATTTATTGTAGAGATGAGGTCTCGCCAAGTTGCCCAGGTGGGTCTCGAACCTGTGGGCTCAGGCAGTCCTCTCGCCTCGGCCTCCCAAAGTGCTGGGATTATAGGCGGGAGCCACCGTGCCCGACCGCTCATTTTTATTTTTATTTTTTTGAGTCAGAGTCTCACTCTGGGGACTACAGGTGTGCACCACCATGTCTGACCCTCTGTTTCTATAGTATAGTTATTTTAATATTCTGAGCATCGTATTATAAAATTATCAGCTTACTTTGTAACCTTCTGTTATTGTGTCTGTGGAAATGGGCTTGTGACAAAGGGTCTGTGGATTTCAAGGGTTTGCCCAGGGCGCTTGTTGGGACTGTTCCTCTCCCTCCCCTCCCTCAAGGCAGTTCCCCAGCTGAGATAAGAATATCTACAAAGCCCTGGTTTCCTCCTGTAAAAGCAAGTGGCAAGCTCTCCAGGCTGCAGGAGGCTTTGTCTTTCTTTTTTGTTGTTGTTTTGAGTTGTGGTCTCACTCTGTCACCCAGGCTGGAGTGCAGTGGCATGCTCAGGGCCACTGCAGCCATGACCTGCCGGGCTCAAGCAATCCTTCTGCCTCAGCCTTCCAAGTATCTGGAACTACAGGCACGCGCCACCACGCCTGGCTAATTTTTTGGTTTATTGTAGAGATGAGGTCTCGCCAAGTTGCCCAGGTTGGTCTGGAACCCCTGGGCTTGGGAAATCCTCTCACCTCGGCCTCCCAAAACTGGGATTATAAATTTGGGTCACCGCACCCAGCCCATCTTATTTGTTTTGGCCTCAGTGTCTTAACTGGTACCATGTGGTGATGGTACCTGCCTTCCGGGGCAGCCATGTAAGTAAAGTGAGGTGATATGTGCCTGGCATAAACCTGACCTCTTTTTTTTTGAGTTGGAATCTCACTCTGTCGCCCAGACTAGAGTGCAGTGGCCGCTCCCAGCCACCGTAGCCTCAACCTGCTGGGCTCTGGCAATCCTTCTGCCTCAGCCTTCCAAGCAGCTGGAACTACAGGCGTGCGCTACCACGCCCAGCTAATTTTTTTTTTTATTTATTGTAGAGATGAGGTCTCGCCTACCCAGGCGGGTCTCGAACCCACGGGCTCAGTCAATCCACTCACCTCAGCCTCCCAAAGGCGCGGGATTACAGGCTGAGCCACCGAAGCCCGGCAAGCCTGGCCTCTTGCAGGCGTCCAAAACCCTCCGCACTACGTGGGGCCTACACCACTCTCCATGGCGTCTGCTGCTAAGGCATCTTCCCTCCAGCCCACACTGTGACTGTGCACAGATCCCTTGTGGCACCCAGGACTGTGGTCCCCTAGGAAAAGCCTCCAGGTTGGCTTTGCACAAACGTGCATCTTTAGGAAACCTTTGGCACTGCGGGGTCCCTATGCTTTAATTTTTTTGATCAAGTCTTCATGAAGTCCCTGTAACGCCCTTGCCAGTGATGCTTTCTTCTGAATTACCTTCCTTGCGAGTGTCCCAGGACTGCTGTAACAAATTGCCACTTGCTGAGTAGCTTAAGACCCCAGACACGTGTTACACATGTTCCCTCGCAGTTCTGGAGGCCAGAAGCTTGACTGACAGGCCCACAGTTCCTCCAGGGCGCCAGGGAGGAGTTTTCTCACCTCTCCCAGCTCCTAGGGATTGCCTGGCTCCATATCCTGGGCTTGTGGGAGTGTCACTCGATCCCTGCCTCTATTCTCCCCGGCCTGTCTTTGTGTTTATCTCTGTCCAAATTTCCCTTGATTTATAAGGACACCGGCTGTGGGAACAAGGCCCTCTTAATCCAGGACGACCTCATTGTCCTTTTTTTTTTTGAGTTGGAGTCTCACTCTGTCGCCCTGGCTGGAGGGCAGTGGCACACTCACGGCCACCACAGCCTCGACCTGCTGGGCTCAGACGATCCTTCCACCCCAGCCTTCCAAGTAGCTGGAACTACAGGCTTGTACCACCATGCCTGGCTAAATTTTTGATTTATTGTAAAGATGAGGTCTCGCCAAGTTGCCCAGGCTGATCTCAAGCCCGTGGGCTTGGCAAGCCTCTCACCTTCACCTTAGCCTCCCAAAGTGCTGGGATTATAGGCGTGAGCCACCACACCCAGCCTGTCATTTTTTAAATTTTAGAGTACACACGAGGATTTGCTATATAAGTAGGCTGTTCGCAGGTGGTATTTGGGCTTCTGGCAGGCCCTCTCTCCCCCAGTAGGGGGGCGGGTGCCTGGTGTGTTGCCATGTGTCCCCTCCCTCCCCCCCCAGAAGTGCCCAGCATCTGCCCACTCCACCCTCATGCTCCTGTGACCAGAGGAGCACGGCAGCCTCATGTTGACATCCGTGAAGAACCAATCTCCAAAGAAAATCATGTTCACGGGTGCCGAGGGTTAGGGCTTCAACTCATCTTTTGGGGGACACAGTTCAATCCCTGATGCTTGCTGTGTGACCGTCTGCACTTTGAGTACAGGCTTCTGAACAGATCTATGTGAAATTAAGTTATTCTGTGCAAGTCTTTCCTGTTTTCCTCTGGTTAATAATTTACTTTCACTGTAGTTTAAGAAAAAAGTTGTTTGGAAGTGTCTGGCTGCAGGAACCATGGTCTATGTTGGCTTATAAAAAGATGTACTCATGACCAAGGCAAGCACTTCAAGTACCTACGGAGGAGCAACGGTTAAAAGGGCAGGGATGCCATGAAAAGTGTGTTTACCGAGTTTATGGCTGGTATGAACTGGTCATTGGAGCTGAGAGAGCCGGGTGGAGCCATTTAGCAAGCAGAGCTCTGGCGTGGCCCGCAGGTCCTGGTGACCACGTCGGGAAGGCAGGGCAGACTCCCAGGGCATGGACGTGGCTGGCTGCTGCCTGTTCCTGCCGTGTGTCCGTGGGCCCCTGATGCCCACACCTCGAGTTGTGGTAGGTCCCAGCTCTCGGGGAAGGTTGTTTGGGGTGCGTGTGTGTCTGTCGTTCCAAGAAGACTCACAGTCCAGCTGCACTCCCAGGATCAACCCCGGGGAGATTTCAGAAGTACGTAGCCTTTTGGGGGGGGAAAGATGCAGTTTTAGAATATCCTTCAAAGTTTGCGGTTGTTTTTCAAGGAATCCAGCTGTCTTTTGCTGAAAATCAGGGTTTGAGTGTGAGCTTCATGCTGAAGTTTCCCCCATCCCTTCCTCTGCACTACTGCAGGGAGTATATAGACGTTTCGAGCTTAGGTATTACCCCCTTAACTAGTTTCTGCTATTTCTAGAACATTCGGTACCTTCTGAGGGAGTGTTTTCTCCTTTTATGTCTTCAGGAGAACTGTAAAAATACTGAATGTAGAACTGCCTTTTTCTGTTGATTTTTGTTTTTGAGTCGGGGTCTCACTCTGTTGCCCAGGCTGGAGTGCAGTGGCACGATCACAGCTCACTGCAACCGCTGGGCTCAGGTAAACCGAGTAGCTGCAACTACAGGCTCACGCCACCATGCCCCACAGATTTTTTGAGTGTGTGTGTGTGTGTGTGTGTGTGTGTGTGTGTGTGTGTGTGTGTGTAGAGACAAGGTCTCACTGTGTTGCCCAGGCTGATCTCGAACTCTGCAGTTCAAGCAGTCCTTGCATTATGGCTTCCCAAAGTGCTGGGATGACAGGCGTGAGCCTCCGTGCCCGGCCTTGCGGTTGGTTTTTATAGGCACTCTGCTGTGTGGACGCCAAGGCATGAGGAGTTAAAGGAATAATCCAGGCCCGGCCCCTGCCGGCTGCTGACCTGCTTTGGCACACCTGCCCGTGCCCAGCCTCCACCACTTCCCGGAGTGTTTCCTTATTTTTGGCCTCACTCAGGAGACGCAGGCTGCATGCTGGGTAAGGGCAGAGACAAAACAAACCAAGACCTCCCCACCCCCCAAAAAAACTAACTGAAAAACAAGCAAAACACATTGCCTGTACATTTGTGAACGGTTACACGACCCCTTGTCTGCGATTTTGCGTTTTTGTTTTCTAGCCCATTTCTGAACTTTTTATTCACAGGGTGATCTCGTGATTGGGTTTATTCTCACTGTGTACTTAAGTTGTCTGTGCCAGTTGACTCAGTAATTTTTTTTTTTAATTGATTGTAGAGCCGAGGTCTCGCCAAGTCACCCAGGCAGGTCTCGAACTCGTGGCCTCGGATAATTCTCTTGCCTCCTCCTCCTCCCAAAGTGCTGGGATGACAGACGTGAGCCGCCATGTCCGGCTTATTATTCACTTCTATTTTTATTTTATTTTAATTTGGGAGGGGTTGGTGTCTCACTCCATCGTCCAGGCTGGAGTGCAGTGGCATGTACACTCACGGCCACCCCAGCGTCGACCTGCTGGGCTCCTTCGATCATTCCACTTCAGCCTTCCAAATAGCTGGAACTACAGGCACGTGCTACCACGCCTGGCTAATTTTTTATTTATTGTAGAGACAAGGTCTCGCCAAGTTGCCCGGGCTGATCTTGAACCCGTGGACTCAGGCAATCCACTCATCTCAGCTTCCCAAAGTACTGGGATTACAGGCTGAGCCACTGAGTCCGGCCAATGATCTGTTTTTCATATGTAATGCAGAAAATAATATTGATTTTTTTTTCCCCCTTGATTTCTCTCATATTTCCTGGTGGTGATTTTGGGGAGGAAACACTTGTAACTACTTTCTTAGGCCTGTTCTCTGTGGGCCTGTGAATTAAACCGACAGTGGACAGATTAGCAAAAGAAAACAGGTGTTTATTTCTGTGTGTGTGTGCATGTGCATGCGTGTATGAGTTCACAGAAAAATGTGACTCCAGGAAGTGGTTAGAATTCAAGGCTAGGGTTGGATGTGGTGGCTCACCCTTGTCATCCCAGCACTTTGGGAGGCAGAGGCAAGAGGATTGTCTGATCCCAGGGGTTCAAGACCAGCCTGGGTAACTTGGGGAGACCTCGTCTCTACAATAAATTAAAAAAAAATTGGGATGTGGTGGTACGCCTGTTATTCCAGTTGCTTGGAAGGCTAAGGTGGAAGGATCATCTGAACTCAGCAGGACAAGGCCACGGTAGCTGTGAACGTGCCACTGCACTCCAGCCTGGGTAACAGAGAGAGACTCCAACTCAAGAAAAAAAAATACAGATAATTCAAGGCTCATGTGCTATACTAGTAGGGGAGGAAGTGGAGAGAAGGGAACTTTTAGGAAAAGTGAACAGGCTTTTAGGAACAGGTGAGAGGTGGGGTCATTTTGTGGTGATGTCTGTCTAGGTGTGGATTCTCCTGTCTTCCCTGGTTACAGGCAACTCCCAGGGGGGATTTGTGACAGCTGAGTTCTCTGGGAAGTATCTGCTTCTTGTCAGATGACAAAGTTCTACCAAGAAACTTATTCTCGGGTTGGTCACGGTGGCTCACACCAGCACTTTGGGAAAACGAAGTGAAAGGATGGCTTGAGCCCAGGGGTTCGAGACCAACCTAGACAACATAGCGAGACTCCTGTCTCTACAAAAACCTCAAAAAATTAGCTGGGTGTGGTGGCACATGCCTGTAGTCCCAGCTACTGGGGAGGGTGAGGTGGGAGGATCACCTGAGCTCAGCAGGTCGAGACTGCAGTTCTTCTAGCACACAAATAACTCTCCTAAACAAACAAGCAAAGCTAGAAAGTCGGGGGCGGGTGGGAGGACACGGAAACGCCAGTTCTCTCCCGACATCTTCCTGGCTGTCTGAGCTCACCTGACTTGTCGCCTTTGAAAAGGTTTTCACCGAGGAGCCCTGGAGGCGAGGACCGTCCCAGGAGGAGGAGAGCACGGAGGCGCAGAGGCTCACCCGGAGGACATGGGGCTCTGGGTGGCGGTCCAGGCCACGGCCACTCTCCGACTACGGCCAGCCGGCCAGCCGCAGTCTGTCCATCCCCGAAGACGCGGTTGCCGTGGATCCCCAGGAGGAGGAGGACTGTGTGGACGGGGACCCCCAGGCGGGCGAGACCTCCGGCGGCCCCGTGGGCCAGAATGCTCCCTCGGGCTGCCCCAGGGGGCCCCGGAGACGCCGCCCCATGTCGGTGATTGGTGGGGTCAGCTTCTATGGGAACAGCCAGATGGAAGAAATGGACACTCTACTGAGCCAAGTAAGAGTGGGGGCTTCCCGCAGCCCCCGGGATGTCCGGCCTGGCCCTGTCTGCTCTTAGCCAGACCTTCTCTCCTCTTCTTCCTCCTCCTCCTCCTTCCTTTGGGAGGGTACAGCCCCTGCTCTCCATCTCTCCTTCCTGACTCTGAAAACACATGTGAATTTGAACTAACTACCTGAACCTGGCACCTTCACTAACACTCCTCTTCTTCTGGAATCACAAATAAGATGTGTATGCCGCTGGCTTCTTAATCACCTGAGACCTGAACCAGGGGGAGGTGGCCGTGCCTATGAATGAGTTTCCTGGAAGAAGTAATTCCTAAAAAAGCAAGTGTTATCCTCTGCTGAGATGCAGAGATGAGAAGGAAATACCGAAGAAATCAATTTGATTGTTAGGAAATAAGGAAGCTTGTTTTTTATTGTTGATGTTTTGTTTTGTTTTTACCTTTTACTTACTTCTTACTTCCAAGTTGCAACTTTGCGAATGGTTTGACAGATTTTTTTCTTTTTTTTGAGTTGGAGTCTCCTTCTGTCACCCAGGCTGAAGTGTAGTGGCACGCTCACGGCCACCACAGCCTCAATCTGCTGGGTTCAGGCAATCCTTCAGCCTCAGCCTTCCAAGTAGCTGGAACTACAGGCGCATGCCCTGTAGTTACCACCATGCCTGGCTACATTTTATGATTTATTGTAGAGATGAGGTCTTACCAAGTTGCCCAGGCTGGTCTTGAACCTCTAGGGCTCAGGCAACCCTCTCGCCTCCACCTCCCAAGATGCTGGGATGACAGGTGTGAGCCATCGTGTCCAGCTGACAGTAGATTAAATGGATCCTGTCTATGTTTTAGTCACCTGACAAGGGCTTATCAGGTACTCAGTAGTTGAGGATAGGAAACATTCGATTAAAAGTCCTAGATGTCATGGCTCACACCTATAATCTCTACACTTTGGGAAGCCAAGGTGAGAGGATTGGCTGAGCCCACAGGTTCAAGACCAGCCTCGGCAACTTGGCAAGACTGCATCTCTACAATAATAAAAAAAAAAAAAATTAGCCAGGCATGGTGGTGCATGCCTGTAGTACCAGCTACTTGGAAAGCTGAGGTGGAAGGATCTCTTGAGACCAGTAGGTCAAGGCTGCAGTGGCTGTGAGCGTGTCTGGGTGACAGAGTGAGACTCCAACTCAAAAAAAAACAAATCCAAAAAAACTATTGTTTAATTGAATTGAGTTGAATTTTTAAGGTAAAAAATAATAAATTGAAGAATACCATGAAATCTCTAAGAATCTTTTAAGATGCTTCACCTGCTGGGAAGTAATTCTGAACTGAAGCAAGCTGTCATCTGTTTTAACTGGAAACACACTCCAGGGAAGAGCTGAATTGCTTAGAAATCATTCCATTTCAGAGTACCAAAAAGGAGTGGAGTAATCTTCTGCACTGTAATGTAACTTAAGGAGTTGGGTGGGAAATCCTAAGAAAACCTAAGGAATTGTAAAAAAGAAATGCATGTATTACATTTTAAAAATAAAGAAGAGTTGCCGGGCGCAGTGGCTCATGCATACAATCCCAGCACTTTGGAGGTTGGAGGTGAGAGGATTGTCTGAGCCCACGGGTTTGAGAGCAGCCTGGGTAACTTGGCCAGACCTCGTCTCTACAATAAATCAAAAAACTAGCCGGGCGTGGTGGTATATGCCTGTGGTTCTAGCTTCTGGGAAGGCTGAGGTGGAAAGATTGCCTGAGCCCAGCGGGTGGAGGCTGCAGTGGCTGTGAGCGTGCCCCTGCACTCCAGCCTGGGCAACAGAGTGAGACTCCGACTCAGAAAAAATAAAAAAGAATGATGATCACCTGAGCCCAGCAGTTTGAGGCTGCAGTGGCCATGAGCAATGTGCCACTGTACACCAGTGTGGGCCACAGATTGAGACTCTGACTCACAAATAAATAAATAAATAAATAATAAAATAAAATAAAGAAAAAAGAATGCCTAAGGAATACATGAACCAAAGGGCCTTCGATGCGTGGTTACAAAAACTGTTCTAATGGAAAACCAGAGGGACTTTTTTTTTTGAGTCAGAGTCTTGCTCTGTTGCTCAGGCTGGAGCATAGTGGCACAGTCATGGCTCTCTGCAGCCTCAACCTTCTGGGCTCAAGTGATCTTCCCACCTTGATCTCCGGAGTAGCTGGAACTACAGGTGTAAGCTGCCGTACCTAGCTGATTTTTTTTTTTTGAGTTGGGAGTATTACTCTGTCACCCAGACTGGAGGGCAGTGGCATGCCCCTGGCCACTGCAGCCTTGACCTGCCGGACCCAAGCTATCCTTCCCCCTCAGCCTTCCAAGTAGCTGGAACTACAGGCACATGCCACCATGCTCAGCTAACTTTTTTATTTATTACAGAGATGAGGTCTCACCAAGTTGCCAGGGCTGGTCTCGAACCCATAGGCTCAGGCAGTCCTCTCACCTCGGCCTCCCAAAGTGCTGGGATTATAGGCGTGAGCCACTGCTCCCGGCCATTGGCTGATTTTTTAAAAGATTTTTGTAGAGACGAGGTCTTCCTATGTTGCCCAGACTGATCTCAACCTCCTGGCCTCAGGTGATCCTTCCACCTCAAGCATGAGGCCTTTGCACCCGGCCAGAAGGACATTATGGACAGGTCTGGAGAGAGCTAGGTAAACTCGTGGAAAACCAGCTCTTCTGTTAAATGAAGCTCAGCCCTGGTGCTAGTGTAAGTACATGGGAGCTATTTTCAGGTCCACCACCCGTCCAGGGTGGCGGTGCCAGGCTCTGTGGAGGCCCTGCGGGGAGGCCTGCAGTGCAGGGCCGAGGGCCCTGTCCTCGCCTCTGCAGACGCCGCTCCTGGGAAGGTGCCTCTGACCCTCGCCACCTCCCTAAACCAGCCTCTCGTCTTCTCAGGCCTCTGCCCCACCAGTGGCGCCTGGCATGTGGCCGGCAGACGTGGCCAGCCTCCGCGAGGCGGACTCGGTGGATGCACGGTGCTGCTGAGGCTGTGGGCGGCAGCACATCTGTGGCTGCTCCGAGGTGTCAGCATGGGGTGTCGCTCGCAGGCCTGCCACTTCCTGGCCCCTCACCGCTCCGCTTCCTTTGCAGCCGGCTGCCAGGCCGCCCCTGCCGGCACACCAGGTGCCGCCCTACAAGGCCGTGTCCGCCCGCTTCCGGCCCTTCGCACTGTCCCAGAGCACCCCCATCGGGCTGGACCGCGTGGGACGCCGGCGACAGATGAGAGCGTCCAACGGTGAGTCCCTGCCCCGGTCAGGCTGCTGGGAGCTGTGTCCTGGGGTATCATGTCCCGGGAGTTATCTCTTGGGGAGTTGTGTCCTGGGAAGCCGTGTCCTGGAGAGGCGTGTCCTGAGAGCCATGTCCTGGGAGCTGTGTCCTGGGGTGCCATGTTCTGGGAGGCATGTCCTAGGGAGCTGTGTCCCAGGGAGTCGTGTCTGGGAGCTGTGTCCAGGGAGCTGTGTTCTGGGAGCCGTGTCCTGGGGAGCCGTATCCCAGGATGTCGTGTCCTGGGAACTGTCTCTTGGGAAGCCATGTCCCAGGGAGTGGTGTCCCAGGGAGTCATGTCTAGGAGCTGTGTCCTGAGAGCTATGTCCTGGGAAGCCATGTTCCAGGGTGTCATGTCCCAGGAGCTATCTCTTGGGGAACCATGTCCTGGGAGCTGTGTCCTGGGAAGCTGTGTCCTAGGAGTCGTGTCCTGGGAGCTGTGTCCTGGGAGCCATATCCTGGGGAGTCGGATCCTGAGAACCGTGTCCTGGGAGCTATGTCCCAGGGAGTTGTGTCCCAGGGAGTTGTGTCTGGGAGCTGTGTTCCAGGAGCTGTGTCCTGGGAACCGTGTCCTGGGAGCCATGTCCCGGGGAACCATGTTCCGGGGAGTCGCGTCCCAGGGAGGCGTGTCTAGGAGCCGTGTCCTGGGAGCCGTGTCCTGGGGTGCCATGTTCTGGGAGCCATATCCTGAGGAGGCGTGTCCAGGAGCCCTGTCCTGGGGTGCCATTCTCTGTGAGCCATGTCCTGGGAGTCGTATCCTGAGAGATGTGTCCTGGGGTGCTGTGTTCTGGGAGCTGTGTCCCGGGGAGTCATGTCCCGGGGAGTTGTGTCCCAGGAGCTATCTCTTGAGGAGCTGTGTCCCGGGGAGTCATGTCCTGGGAGCCGTGTCCTGAGAGCTGTGTCCTGGGAGCCGTGTCCTGGAAAGCCATGTCCTGGGTGCTGTGTCATGGGAGCATGTCCTGGGAGTTGTGTCCTGGGGATCTGTGTCCTGGGTTGCCATGACCAACCTGGAGAGCTATCTCGTGGCCTGTTGGCAGTCGCCCTGGGGTGCTTCCCTCCAGCCAAGGCGCCGTGTGTCTTGGGTGGGGCCGGCTCATCTTGGGGGAAGGATGGTCCCCTGCTGGCCAGGTAGGTACTCTGCGTGCCATCAGTGGCCCCTAGTGGGAGCAGCTTGCTTCTCATGTGAAGTCTGTGTCCCGCACCCTTGCCATGGAGGTCCCTACAGAACCAAGTCCCAGGCTAGGAGTCCGAGCTTGGGGTCGGCAGGGTGGTTCCTTCCTGGGGCAGGACAGGACAGCCTCTGTCTGCACGGCTGGGAGCCTGCGTTCCTGGCTGGTTGCCATGTCACCTCATGGCCATCCCATCCACCCGTCCGCACGGTGTCACTCCTGACCATGCCATCCATCCAGCGTCACCCTCATGGCCATGCCGTCTGCCCGGCATCACTCATGGCGTCCTGTCTACCCAGCGTTCTCCTGTGTGCATATCTATGCCTCTGTGTCCACATCTCCCCTGCATGAGGACTCCAGTCTTCCCGGACTTGGGCCCACCCCCATGACCCCGTCTTAACTTGATCATCTAAAGGCAGCTCTTCCAAATACAGTCACACTCTGGTCCTGAGGGTTAGGACTTCATCACCGTCTGGGGGACATCATGCAGACACGACCGTCACTGGGTGCTGCTCTCTGTCTTTAAGAGCAGGTAGAGATGAGACGTGTTCAGGGTGGTGGGACACAGAAGACGCCCCCTCCAGCCCCACACACGGCTTACCTCTTGCTTTCTGTGACTCACTGGGTCACCCAGGCTGGAGTGCAGTGGCACGATCACTGAAGCCTCCACCTCCTGGGTTCAGGCGATCCTCCCGCCTCAGCCTCCCAAGTAGCTGAGGCTTCAGGCACCACCACTCCTGGCGATTCTTCTATTTTCTATTTTTTGTAGAGACAAGGTCTCTTGTCTGCATTGCCCACTCCCGGGCTCCAGTGATCCTCCCACCTGGGCCTCCCAAAGGGCTGGGATTATAGGCATGAACCACCATCGCTGGCCTGTAGTTTTAATTTGGTGGTTCCTTTGCTGAAAAACAACAGAAACTAACTCTGTTAACTCCAGCTTAAGCAAAAAGGGAATTTATTGGAAGGGGGCCAGGTGCTCCCAGCATTGGTGGATGATTGGGGAGCCAAGCTGGCCTGTGGACAGTCATCAGGGCTGCTCCTGGGAGCAAGGAACCACAGGAGGCCGTGGGACAGAAGACTGGCCTCGGCACCTCCCAGGATGAGGCCAGCCTTTCCTTCTGCCACTCACCCCGGAGTCAAGGTTTTCAGGATGGAGGACCCAAGGCTCCAAGCTTGGGTGACGCATCTGCCACCTGGTGGCGCTGGCATAGAAGGACTGGGCACCTCCAAGGATTCCTTGCCTTGGGTATGTGGAGGCAGGTGCATGGGTAGAGCCTGGGGACGGTGGAGGGCAGGTGGTTCTGTCAAGAGAGCTCCGGAGAGATTAGAAACAGGGCTAGATCCTGGACAGGTCCGACATGTGTTCATTCATGCTTTCATTCATTTATTCAGTAGCCATCAAGGGCTCACCATGGACCAGGTGACAGCCTCGAACGGAACAAAGCCCTTTCAGTATCTTGCCTTCCAGTGAGAGGATAATACATGGACAAGTACATGGTTCACAGAGCAAGTAGTGCCATCAAGACAAACACAAGTTGGGTGTGGTGGCTCACGCCTGTAATCCCAGCACTTTGGGAGGCGGAGGCGAGAGGATTGCCTGAGCCCACAGGTTCGAGACCAGCCTGGGCAACACGACAAGACCTCCTCTGTACAATAAATCAAAAAATTAGTCAGGTGCAGTGGCACACACCTGTAGTTCCAGCTACTTGGAAGACTGAGTTGGAGGGATCACCTGAGCCCAGCAGGTCAAGGGTGCCGTGGTCATGAGTGTGCCACTGCACTCCAGTCTGGGCGACAAAATGAGACTCCAACTAAAAAAAAAAGACAAACACAGCCAGGAGAGGCGTTGTTCACACACAGTGCATCCCCTCCCTGCATGACTGGGTCTGCTCTGACACCCCAGAGCTTGGCGGTCACAGCAAACAGCTTTGAGGCTAGGGCCTTCGGTGATCGCCTTCCTTCTCCAGTTCTCTCGTGGTGCCTCCTCCTTACTGATGACCTGAGGTCAATTTGAGCCACAGACCCAGCCATAGTGGAAGACTGAGGGGGAGGAAGCAGAGAGGGTGGGATTCAGCTGAGATGAAAGCCTCACAAAAATGTGCGCTTCTCAGTGCAAGCATGGTGGCTCACACCTGTAATCCCAGCACTATGGGAGGCCAGGGCAGGAGAATCACAGGAGGCCAGGAGTTCAAGACCAGCCTGGGCAACATAGCAAGACCTCATTTCTACAAGAAATTAGAAAATTAGCCAGTGTGGTGGTACATGCCTGTAGTCCCAGCTACTCGGGAGGCTGAGGTGGGAGGATCGCCTGAGCCCAGCAGGTTGAGACTGGTGGCCATGAGCCTGCAAGCCTGGGCGACAGAGTGAGACCCCCGACTCCAAAGTGTACATCTCAGCACTCCGACAGATTCCGTAAGTCAACAGATAGGATCTTCTGAGGCCCCAGTGACAGTGACAGCTCAGGAGGTGGCTGGGATCATGTGAGCAGGGAGAAGCAGGAGGGGGTGGTTGCCTCCCAAGGAGTGATGCTGGAGGGGAACCTTGCCAGGTGGGTGGGCAGCAGCCAGGTGGAGATGGAGGGAGGAGACACCCTGGCGGAGGGCGTTGCAGGTGCCCAGAGACAGACGGCGGGAGTGTGACGTGCAGGGCTTCGGCGAGGAGGCCAGAGCGACCGCGCCTCAGGGGATGGAAGAGGACACTGGTGGGCAGTGACTGGAAAGGGCACTTCAGGGCTTGAGGGGTGCTGGGTTGGCCTCTGTGTGACGCAAAGCCCCCCGCAGGGGAGTAGAGCATCCTGATCGACTCCAGGGAGGCAGGGAAGCTGGAGAAGCCGGGGAAGGGAGGCTCATTCAGAGGCCGTTGCCTGAGTCCAGCTGAGAACCAGTGGTGGCAGCGACCCCAGAGCCACCCCCGTCCCCTGGCGCGCGTTGAACGTTGAAGTTAAAAAGCCCACGTCGGGGGGCCGGCCGTGACCCCAGAGGAAACGCTCCTCCTTGGGGGCCCAGGTTCAGTTTCGACAGAGCAGAGTTCCTGGGTGGGAAGAGGACATGTCGCAAGGGCCCCTTGAGTCACCCCCAGAAGCAGCTTCTGTGTCAGCCTCGGTTTCCGGTTGTGGCCTCTGGCCGTGGTGAGCCATCCCCCCGCATCCAGTCCCTGGCTCCAACCCTGCATCCTATCCTGGCAGCGTGGCGGCCCTAGACTGCCCGTGGGACCCACGGGACGCCATCTTTATGGGGCCATGTGGGGGGATGCGGTCTCATGCTTCCTTCCTGGGAGTCCTGAGAGATGCCAGGACAGGGACGGCGCAGGGATGTCCCCGGGTCTGGGGAACCTGGAAGTGGAAGAGGACAGACCCCAGCCCGGGACAGGGACAGGGCAGGAGTGTTCCCAGATCCGGAGGGCCCGTTAGGGAAGGAGGACAGACCCCAGCCCAGCTGGCAAGCTCTTGCCAGAGGAGCAGGTCTCACCCCTCCATTACAGAAGGCCTCACTGTAATCAGCTTTCCACAGCCGCTGCCTGGGCCCTTCAGAGAACCGTGTCATTAGGCTTTTCAGGGAAGGCCAGGCTTCTTGTGGTCTAGCCCAGCTCGGCCTCCATGGCCTTCTGCTTTTTCACGTTCTTTATTTTTGTTGAGCCCACCGAGCCGGCAGAAGGTGACTCGGCAGCATGTCCACGTGATTATTGTTATGATTTAGAGACAGGAACTTTCCCTTTCCCCCAGGCTGGAGTGCAGTCATGGCAGCCTTGATCTCCTGGGCTCAAGCGATCCTCCACCCCAGCCTCCCGAGTGACTGGGACTACAGGCACAAGCCACCGCACCCAGCTAATTTTTTTTCTATTTTTTACAGAGGTTGGGTCTTGAGATGTTGGCCAGACTGGTCTCAAACTCCTGGCCTCAAAGGATTCTCCCGCCTCTGCCTTCCAAAGTGCTGGGCTCACGGGCGAGAGCCACCATGCCTGGCCCACAAGATTATTTGTTTGTCTGCTTTTGAGTCAGGGTCTCCCTCTGTCACCCAGACTGGAGTGTAGTGAGTGGTAGGATCACAGCTCACCACAGCCTCGACCTCCTGGGTTCAGACAATCCTCCCACCTCAGTATCCTGAGTAGCTGGGACTGCAGGCGCACACCACCACACCTGGCTAATTTTTTCTATTTTTCGCAGAGCTGCGGTCTTGAGATGTTGCCCAGGGTGGTCTTGAGATCTTGGCCTCAAGCACTCCTCCAGCTTTGGCCTCCCCAAGTGCTGAAACTACAGGTGTGAGCCGCCACGCTGGGCCCACAGGATTTGTTTTTGTTTTTTGAGTCAAAGTCTCACTCTGTCGTCCAGGCTGGAGTGCAGTGGCACGCTCACGGCCACCGCAGACTCGACCTGCTGGGCACACCTTCCAAGTAGCTGGAACTACACGCGTGTGCCACCACGCCTGGCTAACTTTTTTTTTTAATATTGTGGAGACAAGGTCTCACCAAGTTGCCCAAGCTAGTCTCGAACCCCTGGCCATCCTCTCAGCTCAACCTCGCAAAGTGCTGGGATTAGAGCCACCGCGCCCGGTCTCACGTGATCATTAAACAGCTTCTTTTGCAGGGAGAATTCCCACAGGGCTGAGTGTATTCTGACAGACCCAGCCCTACCCTTCCCCGGCTTGCTCTTCTCCCTTCCCTCTAGGCCCTGCAGCACCGGAACGTGAATCTGCACAAGGAGAGCCTCCTGAGGCCATCTCTCCTCCCCTCAGAAAGGACGACGAAGGGCGGGTGCAAGGGCTCCACCTGTGATCCCAGCACTCTGGGAGGCCAAGGTGGGAGGATCACTTGAGGCCAAGAGTTTGAGACCAGCCTGGGCAATAGAGTGAGGCCCTCCCCCCCATCTCTAAAAGAAATAAAGAAAGGAAAAAGGAAAGGGTTAGAAAGACAGTTGCTCCATTTTGGCCCACCTCTGGCATTTCAGTTGGGCAGCCTGGAATGCCTTCCTTTCCCTGCTCTAAGGGATGCAGGCTTACATATCAGCGAAGCTTTTGACTAGATTGAACCCACAGATGGATGCCAACATACCAGCTGTAAAAAGGTTATTTTGAGGCTGGGTGTGGTGGCTGACGCCTGTCATCCCAACACTTTGGGAGGCTGAGGCCAGAGGATTGCCTGAGCCTAGGGCTTTGAGACCAGCCCAGGCAACTTGGCGAGACCTCGTCTGTCTCTACAATAAATCAAAAACGTTACCCAGGTGTGGTGGCGCACACCTGTGATTTCAGCAACTTGGGAGGCTGAGGCAGAAGGATTTCCTGAGTCCAGCAGGTCAAGGCTGTGGTGGCTGTTAACGTGCCACTGCACTCCAGCCTGGGCAACAGAGTGAGACTCCAACTCAAAAAAAAAAGGTCATTTTGAGGTCAGGTGTGGTGGCCCACACCTGTAATCCTGTAATCCCAGCATTTTGGGTGCCTGAGGTGGAAACATTTTGAGGTTGGATGTGGTAGCCCACACCTGTAATCCTATAATCCCAACATTTGGGGAGGCTGAGGTGGGAAGGTCACTTGAGGTGAGGAGTTTAAGACCAGCCTGGGCAACATAGTACAACCCCATCCCTTAAAAAAAAAAGAAACTTAAAGAGAAAAAAGATCATTTTGAAACAAGAAGAGAAATTTTCACATGGACTGAGTATTTGGTAACATGAAGGAGCTATTGTTAATTTTCTTAGTTAGAATAATCATCATGCAGTTTTATTTGTTTTTCTTTTTTGAGTTGGAGTCTCACTCTGTCGCCCAGACTTGGAGCGCAGTGGCTACTCCCGGCCACCGCAGCCTGGACCTGCTGGGCTCCGGCGATCCTTCCGCCTCAGCCTACCACACCCGGCTAATTTTTGATTTACTGTAGAGACGAGGTCTCCCAAGTTGCCCAGGTGGGTCTCAAACCACTCATCTTGGCCACTCATCTTGGCTTCCCAAAGTGCTGGGATTATAGGCTGAGCCACCGAGCCCGGCTGTGCAGTTATTTTTAAGTCTGTATTTGTTACAGGTATATAATGAAATAGTTTCTGGATAAAATACGATATGTGAGATTTGCTTTAAGATACTCCAAAAAGACTTGGCGTGGTGGCTCATGCCTATAATCCCAGAACTTTGGGAGGCTGAGGCGAGAGGATTGCCTGAGCCCATGGGTTCGAGACCAACCTGGGCAACTTGGTGAGACCTCATCTCTCTAATAAATCAAAAAATATCTGGGCATGGTGGCACGTGCCTGTAGTTCCAGTTACTTGGAAGACCTGAGACGGAAGGATCGCCTGAGTCTAGCAGTTGTGGCTGCGGTGACAGGGAGCATGCCACTGCCCTTCAGCCTGGGTGACAGGGTAAGACTCCAACTCAAAAAAAAAAAATACTCTAAAAAAAAAAAATTGGTAGAAAATAGTTGAAACAAAATCGGAAAAATATTGATCACTGGGAGGCTCACTGTCCTAATTTCTCTGCTTTTGTGTTTATTTGAAATTTTCTATAGTAACAACTTTTTACAAATAATAACAGCCTGTTGGCTAGGTGCAGAGGTGATGGGACTGCCTGAGCCTACCGGTTCGAGACTAGCCTGGGCCACATGGTGAGACCTCATCTCTACAATAAATAAAAAAATTAGCAGGGTGCAGTGGCTCACATCTGTAATCCCAGCACTTTGGGAGGCCGAGGTAAGAGGAATGCGTGAGCCCAGTCTGGGCAATTTGGCAAGACCTCATCTCTACAATCAATCAAAAAATTAGCTGGGCGTGGTGGCTCATGCCTGTGGTTCCAGCTGAGGCAAAAGGATCACCTGAGCCCATCAGGTTGAGGCTGCAGTGGCCGTGAGCATGCCACTGCGGTCCAGCCTGGGCGACAGAGTGAGACTCTGATAAAAAAAAAAAAAACAGTTAAAGCAAAAAAATCTCCAAGTCAACAAACACCCACAGCTGAATCTCTCTCCAAATACAGGAAACTGCACGTTGGCGATTTCCGTTTTGTTCTAAGATATGAACTGATGCATCTGGTGGCTGGATCCCTGCACCCCTGTGCTGGCCTCCTTGGGCCTCCGGCTTCTCCTGCTGTTTGGAGGACTTGGCTTATTTCCTATATGTCCTGCAGTTCTGGGGAAGATGGTCACCCATAACAGGCCCACCTAGCCTGTGTGGACTGCGTGGGTGTGGCATTGCGCTCATAGTCAGGAATGAATCTCAGTGGACTTATCAGTGCCTTTATCCAGCTCATGGAGGGAAGGCTGCCGGCCTCTAAAGACTGCTGTTTCATGGAGAGGGGTGACCTTCATGACCTCCCCTTCCCTGGGCTTGAGGAAGGGTGCCTAGGCTGTCAGGAGTCAGTCTCAGGGAATTTTTTGAGTCAGGATCTCATTCTGTCGCCCTGGAATGCAGGGGCATGATCACGGCTCACTGCAGCCTCAACCTCCTGGGCTTAAGCAGTTCTCCCACCTTGGCCTCCCAAAGTGCTAGGAATGCGGGTGTGAGCTGCCACGCCCAGCCTGCTTTCTTTTTTAGTGAAGCTTTCTTCCTCATTTGAGAAGGCTCACCCATCACTGCCTGCCTGGGCTCTGAATTTTCCCAGACTTGCTTTGTGTTTCAGACATGCTTCCTCTCATTATCTGGTCTGAAGTAGATTTTGATCAGAAGTCTGATTTGATCGCTTTGCGAAATTCTTCCTTTCTACTTACCCTGTCCAGACCTCAGATGAGCTTGCTCCTGTGATAAGCCAAGGGCCCATCTGAATCATCTCCCAGCGAACAGAGCCTGTGGGGTCCTCAGCGGCTCCCTTGAGTGGAGTTTTAGGCACCACACGCCAAGGACTGCACGGCCCATGCTCTGGAGTCAGGAGATACAGGGGCCCCACCGCTTTCAAAACATGACGCTCTCTCTGTTCCATCTGTCAAAAGCCCTTCTATGAGCCAGTAACTGCTATGTTAGAGTACTTAGTAATATTGCCAAGATTAAACGAGAGAAGACAGGGTACAATCATAGCTAGATGTGAAAGCTGGCCGGGCATGGCGGCTCACGCTTGCAATCTCAACACTTTAGGATGCCAAGGTGGGAGGATCGCTTGAGGCCAGGAGTTCGAGTCCAGTAGCCTGGGCAACATAGCAAGACCTCATCTAAAAACAAAACAAAACAAAAAACTAGAGAGAACGCTCTTCTAAGGAGATACAAACATGGCAAATTGGCCTTTTATTTGTTTATTTTTTTTTTTGAGTTGGAGTCTTACTCTGTCGCCGCTCCCGGCCACCGCAGCCTCGCCTGCTGGGCTCCGGCGATCCTTCCGCCTCAGCCTTCCGAGTAGCCGGAATTACAGGCATGTGCTACCATGCCCGGCTGATTTTTTTTATTTTATTGTAGAGATGAGGTCTCGCCTGCCCAGGCAGGTCTCGAACCCGCGGGCTCAGGCAATCCATTCACCTCAGCCTCCCAAAGGCGCGGGATTATAGGCTGAGCCACCGAGCCCGGCTTGCAAGTTGGCCTTTTAGAGCCTAAACATTTTTCTTTCAATTGCTTTATTTGATTTTTTATTTTCGCATTTTAATTTTCTGTGAATATAGTCACTTTTTGCGAGCTATGAGAGAGAATCACGTTGATCCAGGCCAGCCCTGAACTGACCGAGGCAAAACCTTTCATTCTTGCCCAGAAAGACACAGTAGTTAATGTAAGTTGCTGACAAACTCTTTGTCTAACCATAAATCACAACCACTAATCCACATTTCTCATAAGAAAACAACTAGAAGTCATGATACAGACAGAGCCGGCCGGTGATTGTGTGAGAAGAGGATCTATTTTGAAAACCTGCCTTAGCCAGGTGTGGTGGCTCACGCACATAATCCAGCACTTTGGGAGGCAGAGGCAAGAGGATTGACTGAGCCCAGGGGTTCGAGACCAGCCTGAACAACTTGTTGAGACCTCATCTCTATAATAAATCAAAAAATTAGCCAAGCTTGGTGGTGCGCACCTGTAGTTCCAGCTACTTGGAATGCTGAGGTGGAAGGATTGCCTGAGCCCAGTGGGTTGAGGCTGTAATGGCCATGTGTGTGTGCCACTGCGATACAGTCTGGGCAACAGAGTGACTCAAAAAAAAACCTGCCTTGAGGTTCTAAAAATTCCCAGTCTGCTGTCTATAAGAAAGCAAGTAAGAAGTATCACAGGTGCGCCAAAATTGGTCACTGTTTCTACCAGAATCTATCGCAAGAACACAAGCTTTGAGATACGCATGGGGATAATATGCTTACATTTTCTTTTTTTTTTCTGTCATGAGTGAGAGGTGGCCCTGGAGGCCAGGTAGGCATGAGGAAGGGGCATGTCCTCGCAGGTCTGCCTGTGTGGTGGGCAGAGAGGAAAGGCCCCCGCGACCACACACATATCGAGTGTAGACGGAGCTCATGTGCTGAGTATAGACAGAGCTGCCTGTCAGATCGGGAAGTCCCAGGACTTCCTGGAGGCAGTGACAGCAAGCTGAGACCGTAGTGTGATGCTGGGGGAAGGGTTTTCCAGGCTGGGAACAGCTTGTGCTGCTGAGAAGCCCCCGAGAGGACAGTATGTCTGGGAAACTAAGAACTTGCTAGACCTCAGAATGGTCAGATCACGGCTGCTTCCGGGGTGTCCATGGAGCTCCGTGATGCCCCACACCAGGCTTTCTGGGCTGCTGTCTGTGGCCACAGAGCCGTGGCCTCCCCAACAGCCCGGAGCGTGACTGCACGCCGGTTTATGGCATTTGTATATATTCGGATGATGAGACTTGTCTAGATATTATGTAAGCAAAGGCATTGTGAATGGAGACCAAAAAGAGTCTCCATCCCAGCACTTTGGGAGGCAGAGGCGAGAGGATTGTCTGAGTCCAGGGGTTCAAAACCCAGCTGGGCAACTTGGTGAGACCTCGTTTCTGCAACCAATGAAAAAAATTCGCTTGGTATGGTGGCGTGTGCCTGTAATTTCGGCTACTTGGGAGGCTGAGGCAGAAGGATCGCCTGAGCCCAGCAGATCGAGTCTGTGGTGGCTGTGAACATGCTACTGCATTCCAGCTTGGGCGATAGAGGGAGACTCCGGCTCAAAAAAAAAAAAAGAAAAGAAAAGAAAACAGAGAGACTCAGCAAAAAACCTTTTTGGTCAGCTGAGGTGAGTATGGGCACTTAGAAAAGTGGAAGAATTGGGGAGGGAGGGGCATACCTCATCAACAAGGGGACCTGCATGATCAATGTTTATATACTTAACCCTGAATTTTACCCCACATCTTTATAATAAATAAATAAATTTAAAAAGAAGTAGAAGAATCAGCTGGACGTGGTGGCTGACACTTATAATCCTGCACTTTGGGAGGCCAAGGTGGGAGGATTGCTTGAAGTCAGAAGTCCAAGACCAACCTGGACAACTCCATGTCTACAAAATAAAGTAAAAAATAAGCCGGATATGGTGGGGCATGCCTGTAGTCCCAGCTACCTCAGAGGCTGAGGTGAGAGAATTACCTGAGGCCAGGAGCTGGAGGCTGCAATGAGCTGTGATCACACCGCTGCACTCCCGCCTGGACAGCAGAGCAAGATTCTGTCCCTAAAAATTTTTTAAATAAAATATCTAGAAATGGAAGAATTGCATAGGCGTGGTGGCTCATACCTGGAATCCCAGTCCTCTAGGAGGCTGAGATAGGAGGATCACTTGAGCTCAGGAGTTTGAGACCAGCCTGGGCAACATAATGAGATTTCTCTACAAAACAATTAAAAAGCGAGCCGGGCATGGTGGCGTACACCTGTAGTCCCAGCTTCTTGGGAGGCTGAGGCAGAGGGATCGCCTGAGTCTAGGAGGTGGAGGCTGCAATGAGCCGTGATTGTGCCACTGCACTCCAGCCTGGGTGACAGAGACCCTGACTCGAAAAAAAGGAAGACTCAGGGAGTCTGTACTGACTGCGACCCTCCCAGGGCCTCTGGCTTTCTGGTGAGGCCTTAAAGAAGCCGGAGCTGGAAGTCACAATGGGCGTAGGTTGCACAAGGACAGCGCGGCGCTCTGGTCTGATTATCTTGCGGGGAGATCCGGCCCACGCACGATGGAGGTGCACCTCTTTTGGCTCGAGTTAGGGTGCTGGTGGAGGGATTGCGTGATCCCTTCTTCTGGCTGGGGCCGCCCACTGCTCCAGGTGGGAGGACCTGGCCGGTGAGGGGTAGGGCCCAGATGCCAGCAGGCGGGCCCCACCCGAGATCAGCACAGGAGGAGGAAGGCATCTAGGGCTCTCTGTGGCCTCCAAAGCTTTTCAGGCAGAGCGAGAGGATCAGACTGGCTCTTCCAAGGGGTGGCCGGCCCAGCCTGAGGAGGCCCGCCTGACCTCCCGGCCACAGAGCCAGCACCCCGAAAAGGCCAGCACAGGGGAAAGGGAGAGTGTGGAGGTCAAGCTGCCGTGGAAGGTTGGGCAAGGGGGGAGCCCGTGCTGACACCCGTGTGTCTAGTGAAACGGGAGCTGGTTCCCATCCGGCCCCCGAGACAGCCCGGCGGTGTCACCACCACACCCTCGATGAAGACTTGGGATTTGAGGCCGCAGACCCAAAGCCACAGTCAAGATTTGGGTCCTCGGCAAAATGGCTTGTTCTTAAAGCTCCGGGAAGGAGTGTGATCATGGGTGGGCAAGGACAATGAGAAGAGGGGCCGTGGCCCACACCTGGAATGCCAGCACTTTGGGAGGCTGAGGCAAGAGGTTCGCTTGAGGCCAGAAGTTCCGGACCAGCCTGGGCAGCATAGCAAGACCCCCATCTCTCTTGAAGCAAACGATGAGAAGAGAATGTTGGGCGGGGTTCTGAAGGTCGGCAGTATTTGGGGACCAATGAAGGAAAAGAAATTCACAAGGGAGACAGAGAAAAGGAGCCGGACAGGTAAGTGGCATCCCCGATGTCAAAGGACGCCAGGGCTTCAGGGCAGAGGTGAGCCCTGTCAGACGCCGCTGGAGTGTTAGAGTGAGAAACGCCCTTCAGATCAGTGCCAGGAGGAGGTTGCAGCTCTCAGGAAAACAGTTTCAGATTTGCCATTTGGCACCAGGGCAGGCAGGATTCTGGGGCAGGCGGAGTTCAGTTCTAAGACTGAGGAATTTCATCTGTTTTGGGCAGCTTGTGTTGATGGTTTCCTGACTTTATAGTTGAAAATATCCAGTCAATGCTAGGGATGAATTATAAGTGATTTGTTAGGCTACCCCTATTAAGAAAGTATTTTGGGGGCCAGGCACAGTGACACATGCCTGAAATTCCAGCACTCTGGGAGGCCGAGGTGGGAGGATCGATTGAGCCCAGGAGTTTGAGACCAGCCTGGGCAATAAAAAATTATGTTGGCCTTATGTTACCAGTATCTGAAAGTTTGCTTGCGTGAATATGCCAGTGTTTATTCTTACTAAGTGTTTTTGAAAGAAAGAGTGAGGACACGCCAGACTTAAAGTTGATGTAATAACCCACTACTTAGGAAGTAGAGGGATTTAGCCAGCCACAGTGACTCACGCCTATAATCCCAGCACTCTGGGAGGCCAAAGCAGGAGGATCACCTGAACCTAGGAGTTTGAGACCAGCCTGGGCAACATAGCGAGACCCCCATCTCAACAAAAATCAAAATATTAGCTGAGTGTGGTGGTGCATGCCTGTAATTCCAGCTACTTGGGAGGCTGAGGTGGGAGGATTGCCTGAGCTCAGAAGGTTGAGGCTGCAGTGAGCTGTGATTTTGTCACCGCACTCCAGCCTGGGTGACAGAGTGAGACCCCAACCACAAAAAAAAAAAAAAAAAAAAAAAGAACCAGAGAAAACAAAAGCAGATCTGACCTGCTGGGCTTGAAAGCTGGTTGAAGAACTGGTGACCCAGAGCTTTGCTGGTTGGGTGTGGGTGCCCTGTGTCTCCCTGGTTCCCTCCCCCTCCCCCATCTATTCTGTACTTCACACCCAGGAATGTTGGGTGTTGATCATACGGTCATCTCGGTATCTGTGGTCCTGGTTTCAAGTGCCCACAGAGACCAAAATCCAGGAAGCTCAAGTCCCTGATATAAAATGATGAGTTTACATGTGACCTATCCCTGTCCTGTATACTTTACATCATCTCTAGTTTTTTGTTTTTTTGAGTTTTTTTTTAGTTGGAATCTTACTCTGTCGCCCAGCCTGGAGTGCAGTGGCCGCTCCCGGCCACTGCAGCCTCGACCTGCTGGGCTCCGGTGATCCTTCCGCTTCAGCCTTCCAAGTAACCAAACTACAGACGTGTGCTACCACACCTGGCTAAGTTTTGATTTATTGTAGAGACGGTTCTCACCAAGTTTCCCAGGTGGGTCTCGAACCCGCAGGCTCAGACAATCCACTTGCCTTGGCCTCCCAAACTGCTGGGATTACAGGCTGAGCCACCAAGCCCAGCCCACCTCTAGATTATTTATAAGACCGACTACAAGGCTGGATGCAGAGGCTCATGCCTGTAATCCCAGCACTTTAGGAGTCCAGTGAGGGAGGTTCACTTGAGGCTGGGAGTTTGAGACCAGCCTGGGCAACATAGCATGTCCCCATCTCTACCAAAAAAATTTTTTTTAAATGTATGAAAAAGACCTATACAATGTCAATGCTGTGTACATCGTTGTTATATTGTGTTATTCAGGGAATCATGACGAAACACCGCCTGCACGTATTCAGTGCAGATGCAATTTTTTCCCGTGTTTTCTATCTGCAGTTAGTTGAGTCCACAGATGCGTAACCCACAGGTATGAAGATAAGTCATTTCACTTATCAGGACTCAGAGAAGTGTTTGCCTCGGCCAAGGCTGTTTCCAGCAGAATCCTTGCAACTGATGGCCCTGCTGCGAGACAGTCCGGGTTTTGCAGAATTTAGAAGTTATGTAAGGCTTCTGCAGTCAGGGATGGGTATTACCCACATGGACCCTGGTGCCCGGAGTTGTGCTACCTGCGAGTCTCAGAGGCCGTGTTAGCCTCAGAGTAGCTGTGCTGCTGGCATTTCATGCCTTACCATTGCCTGTGATCAGGGTTTTTCAAAAGGAACACAGAGTGAGGCATGGTGGCTCACACCTGTCATCCCAGCACTTTGGAAGGCAGAGGCAAGAGGATTGCTTAAGCCCAGGGGTTCGAGACCAGCCTGGCTGACTTGGTGAGACTTCATCACTACAGTAAATCAAAACGTCAGCTGGGCATGGTGGTATGCGCCTGTAGTTCCAGCTACTTGGAAGGATGAGGCAGAGGGATTGCCCAAGCCCAGCAGGTCAAGGCTGCAGTGGCCACGAGTATGTCACTGCACTCCAGCCAGGGCGACAGTAAGACACTGCTTTTAAAAAAAATTAAAAAGTTAGCCCAGCATGATGGTGCATGCCTGTAGCCCCAGCTACTCAGAGCCTGAGGTGGGAGGATCTCCTGAGCCCAGGAGGTTGAGGCTGTGTTGAGCCGTGATTGCTCCATTGCACTCCAGCCTGGCCAACAGAATGAGACCCTGACTCAAAACAAAGAAAACAGAATAGGTTAATGCCGCATGTTAAGACCTCTTTCAACTACGCATGGGGTTTTCATTGTAGCGTTCTTACTGATCTGGTCAAGGTAGCCTCCAATCACTGAAAACGTTTTAAAAGCTACAAGTCAGAGCTTTCTTTTTCTATCATACCCCTTTCTACATTAGCTGTAGTGTCTTCTAGAAAGATCCTGGCATGGGTTGTTGGGTCACATCTTTTGAGAAGATGCCTTGTTTCAAAGCAGTTTTTGTTTCTTTTTTATTGTAGTTTATATTTTTTTCAGTTGAAGTCTCACTTTGTCACCTAGGCTGGAGTGCAGTGGTAAGCTCACAGCCTCTGCAGCTTCAACCTACTGGGCTCAGGTGATCCTTCTGCCTGAGCCTTCCAAGTAGCTGGAACTACAGGCATGCGCCACCATGCCCGACTAATTTCTTGATTTATTGTATAGATGAGGTCTCGCCAAGTTGCCCAGACTGGTTTCAAACCCGTATACTCAGGCAATCCTCTCACCTGGGCCTCCCAAAGTGCTGGGATTATAGGTGAGAGTCACCGTACCCAGCCTGCTTTTTCTTTTTGTCTTGATTGTGTCTGGAGCTCACAGTGAAGGTCACCTCTGAAAGCCGCTGGTATGAGATCTGTAATCCCAGGCTGTTAGTTTAGACCCAGCCCCGTTGCTGGATTCAGGGGAAGCCCTTGGACACAGAAGCTGCCCCTGTACCCACAGCTGGCGAAAAGTGAAAGTGGGGGGATGTCCCCAAGACAGGACCAAGGAAGCTTGGCCAGGCAGTACTCACATTTTGAAAACCAGTGATTTTTAACAACACAAAAATATAGAAAGTAAAAGCACTCTGGGCTCCTCCCCCGCCTGCCTCCTGCAGATGGCGGCCCTTCTGGGTCTAGTCCTGCTCTTTCCGACTCTGTGTCTCGGTGTCATCCCACTCAGAGCCAGGCCTAGCCCTGCAGTCCTGATGGATCTGACCATCCTGAGTTTCTGAACCGATGAGGAAAGCACACGGTCACCCAGCGTGCTGACTCAGGGCGGAGCTTCTCAAAGTCAAAGTATGTCGGGGTTGCTTGAGTTGCCTAGAACACACTTCTCAGGCCTGGGTGTACTTTTGTTGTTGTTGTTGAGGTAGGGTCTCGCTCTGTTGCCCAGGCTGGAGTGCAGTGACATTATCACGGCTCACCGCAGCCTCAGCCTTCTGGGCTCAGGTAATCCTCAGCCTCTTGAGTAACTGGGACTACAGGTGCATGCCACTATACCCGGCTCATTTTTAAAATATTTTTGTAGAGACAAGGTCTAATGAGACCTCTAACCAGGCTGGTCTATAACTTCTGACCTCAGGCGATCCTCCCAACCTCAGCCTCCCAGGGTGCTGGGATTATAGGTATGAGCCGCCGCAGCCCAGCCTGAATGTGCATTTGAGTGACCCAGGATCTTGTTAGAATGCAGATTCGGAGTGGGGCCTGGGGAAGCTTCATTCTAGCCAGGTCATGTCTGTGCTGCTGTTCTGGGGACTCCAGTTGGGGTCGCAAGGCTGGAGGATACCTTCTTTGACGTAGTGATGTGTAGTATTGTAAATGGAGAACGTTGTGGCCAGGTAAGCTTGGGCACTTGATGTGAAACAGGTTGGCCCAGTGTCCATCAGGAATCCCTAGAGCCTGTGACTACTCATAAGCCCAGTGGGCTACAGTGTACTGTGGTGTGCAGTTTTTCCTGGAGTGTTTGATGCAACTAGGTATTCCGTGAGGTGTACCAGGAAACTTGACATGATTAGAGTATGAGAAACAGCTACCTAGCCGGGAGCGGTGGTTCACACCTGTCATCCCAGCACTTTGGGAGGCCAAGGCAAGAAGATTGCCTGGGACCCAGGGGTTCAAGACCAGCCTGGGGAACTTGGTGAGACCTCGTCTCTACAATAAATCAAAAAGTTAGCCAGCCATGGTGGCACACACCTGTGGTTCCAGCTACTTGGGAGGCTGAGGCAGAAGGATTGCTTGAGCCCAGCAGGTCGAGGCTGTGGTGGCTGTGAGCACACCACTGCATTCCATCCTGGGTGATAGAGTGAGACTCCAATTCCAAAAGAAAATAAAGCACAACCTTTATTGAGGATATATGCCCCTGTTGAATGAACTATCTATTAAACATCTTAAAGTATTGGACACTTAAATAATCTCTTGAAAATACTTGGAGCCGGGCTCGATAGCTTAGCCTGTAACCCCACACCTTTGGGACGCTGAGGCGAGTGGATTGCCTGAGCCCCCACGGGTTCGAGACCCGCCTGGGCAGCGAGACCTCATCTCTAAAATAAATCAAAAAATCAGCCGGGCGTGGTAGCGCGTGCCTATAATTCCAGCTACTTGGAAGGCTGAGGCAGAAGGATTGCTGGAGCCCAGCAGGTCGAGGCTGCGGTGGCTGGGAGCGGCCACTGCACTCCAGTCTGGGTGACAGAGTGAGACTCCAACTCAAAAAGAAAAAAAAAAAGAAAGAAAATACTTGGAAAAATCGGAAGTCGATCTGCTCATGAGAGTGTGTGTGATTGTATGTGTGTATTTCACTTTTGTGATGGTTTATTGAAATTTGGATGCACTGAATCAATAGAAATAGCCATAAACATTTGAGGGTAAAGAAAAGCCTATAGTGACTGGGCGCCATGGCTCATGCGTGTGATCCCAGCACTTTGGGAGGCTGGGGAGGGAGGATCGCTTGAGACTAAGAGTTTGAGACCAGCCAAGACGACATAGCAAGACCTCGGCTCTACCAGAAATACAAAAATTAGCCGGGTGTGGTGGTATGTGCCTGTAGTCCCAGCTACTCAGGAGGCCAAAACAGAAGGCTCACTTAAGCCCAGAAGGTTGAGGCTGTGGTGAGCTGTGATTGTGCCACTACACTCCATCCTAGGTGACAGAGTGAGACCCTATCTCTTAAACAAACCAAAACGAGAAAAGCTTGCCGTATGGCATCTAGTCAACAGGGGTGTCAGAGCTCACCTCGGGGCTCTGTGCCCCGAGTCCATGCTGTGGTTCTATGGAGACCCTTGGATTTTTGGGCCACCGGCTGCAGTGTTGACAGCTGACATTGGTCAGTTCCCCACGAGGCGCCCGCACTGTTCGTTATTTATTTGATTTGATTTTAATTTAATTTTATTTTTGAGTCGGAGTCTCACTGTGTCACCAAGGCTGGAGTGCAGTGGCATGCTCAGTGGCCACCGCATCCTCAACCTACTGGGCTTACATGATCCTTCCGCCTCAGACTCCCAAATAGCTGGAACCACGGGATGCACCACCATGCCCAGCTAAGTTTTTTATTTATTGCTGGTCTCAAACCCCTAGGCTAGGCAGTCCTCCTGCCTCCACCTCCCAAAGTGCTGGGATGACAGGCAAGATCCACCAGCCCATCTACCCATGCTGTTCTAAACATTTTGGGATGTGTTCTCAAATGACCTTGTGAGGATTCTTTTTATTTTTTTTTGAGTTGGAGTCTTACTCTGTCATCCAACTGGAGTGCAGTGGCCGCTCCCGGCCACCGCAGACTCGACCTGCTGGGCTCCGGCGATCCTTCCGCCTCAGCCTTCCAAGTAGCTGGGACTACAGGCACATGCTACCACGCTCGGCTAATTTTTTGATTTATTGTAGAGATGAGGTCTCGCCAAGTTGCCCAGGCGGGTCTCGAACCCGCGAGCTCAGGCAGTCCACTCACCTCAGCCTCCCAAAGCACGGGATTACAGGCTGAGCCACCGAGCCTGGCCATGAGGATTCTTGATGCTCCCGTCATCTCCACTCTGCAGGTGAGGAGGCTGGATTGCCCGGAAACTTGGAAATTTTCCCTAATTTAGTGGCAGGAGAGCAGCTGTGGACACAAGCATCTCACAGAGAAGCGTGAATCTGACTGGCTGGCATTATCCCTGGGTTAACCCACATTTATTTAGCTGTTTACCTATGTGTATTATTATGTTATGTTTTGTTTTTTTGTAGAGACAAAGTCTTGCTATGCTGCCCAGGCTGGGCTTGAACCCCTGGACTGACACAATCCTCTTGCCTCAGCCTCCCAAAGTGTTGGGATTACAGGCAAGAGCCATCACACCTGGCCCTTGTTATTATTATTGTTGTTATTATTATTTGGTGAGGGAATCTCACTCTGTCAGCCATCCTGGAGCACAGTAGCACAATCAAAGTTCCCTGCAGCCTTGACCTCATTGGCTCAGGCGAGCCTTCTCCCTCAGTCTCCCCAGTAGCTGGACCACCACCACGCTAAAAAACATTAGCTGCACCACCACAGCCAGGTACCTTTTTTTATTATTTTATTTTTAGAGACAGGATTTCACTATGTTGCCCAGGCTGCTCTCAAACTTCCAGGCTCAAGCAGTCACCTGTCTCAGCCTCTCAAGTAGCTGGGACTATAGGCGTGCACCAACGCGCCCAGCGTAACCCGTGTTTATGGAGAGATGTCTATGAGATCTCTGCTTTGCATGTATCATCTGATGGTTCATAGGGTTAAAAAAGGTCTTGTCTTCCTATCATTGGGAAACTGAAGGAAGCTCACTATTTGCTAACAGTCGATGTTTCACAATATGAAAGACTTGCTCATTGTAGCTAATTTGAAAAATACAGAAACCTTTAGAGGAAATAAAAATAATCCACAATATATTATCTAGAGAGAGTCTCTTTACATATATATATGTAAAAAAAAAAAGAAATATATATATATTTCTTTTTTTTTTGAGTTGGAGTCTTACTCTGTCACCTAGCCTAGAGGGCAGTGGCACACTCACAGCCACCGCAGTCTCGACTTGCTGGTCTCAGGCGATCCTTTCGCCTCAGCCTTCCAAGTAGCTGGAACCACGGGCATGTGCCACCATGCCCAGCCAATTCTTGATTTATTGTAGAGATGAGGTCTTGCCATGTTTCCCAGGCTGATCTCAAACCCATGGGCTCAAGCTGTCCTCTCACCTCGGCCTCCCAAAGTGCTGGGATTATAGGCATGAGCCATCATGCCTGGTCTTATTTATATTTTTATTTATTTATTTATTTATTTATTTATTGAGTTGGAGTCTCACTCTGTCACCTAGACTGGACTGCAATGGCCGCTCCCAGCCACCTCAGCCTTGACCTGCTGGGCTCCAGCGATCCTTCTGCCTCAGCCTTTCAAGTAGCTGGAACTACAGGCGTGCGCTACCACACCCGGCTAATTTTTTGATTTTTTGTAGAGATGAGGTCTCACCAAGTTGCCCAAGCGGGTCTCGAACCTGCGGGCTCAGGCAATCCACTCACCTCAGCCTCCCAAGGCACGGGATTACAGGCTGAGCCACCGAGCCCAGCCTTACATATATTTTTAAATTTTTTTCCCTCCTTCATGGTAAATCTAAGAGAACCTCTGTTAAAAAGAACAATTTTCTTTGTTGTATAGGATATATTATACTGTAAATAATATACATCTTCCTGTCACATAGTAGGGGAGTGTACGTGCATTTCCATGTATGTGGTTTATCTTTTTTATATTTCTTATTTTTTGAGTTGGAGTCTCACTCCATCACCCAGGTTGGAGGGCAGTGGCACACTCCCGGCCACCGCAGCCTCGACCTGCTAGCCTCAGGCAATCCTCCCGCCTCAACCTTCCAAGTCGCTGGAACTACAGGCACGCGCCATATATATTTTTTTATTATCACAGTACGTCCCCTACATACGAACCTTCAAGTTGTGAGCTTTTTATTTTTTTTGAGTTGGTGTGTCACTCTGTCACTCAGGCTGGAGTACAATGGCACAATCACAGTTCACCACAGCCTCCACCTCCTGGGCTCCGGGGATCCTACGCCTGGCAAATTTTTTGGATGTTTGTGGAGACGAGGTCTCATGTTGCCCAGGCTGGTGTCAAACTCCTGTGCTCAAGCGATGCCCTGCTTCAGCCTCCCAAAAGTACTGGCATTACAGGCGTGAACCCTGCGCCCAGCTAATGTATGCGTTTTAAACAAAGTCCCTTTTTAAAGTGATTTCATAAGTTTGCAGCTGACCTAACTCACATTTTTGTCATGCCGTAGCGTGAAACCCAAACTCCCTGTTGGAAGTAGGTGCCCCCGGGCCTGTCTTGGTGAAATGAGTGCCTTGCGGCGGCTCGGGCCAGGCTGGGGTTTGCGGACTGCAGTCAAGGCCGCAGACGCCTCCCCCAGGGCAGGCTCCGGACCGCCCCGATCGGCTGGGTTTTCCCGGACCAGAGCCTCCTCCCGACGTCCCGCGACGCCACTGGAGCCACCAGCCCGGGCTGCCCGGGCCGCTTCCGCGGGCTCCGGCGGGAGGCGCAGGGCGGAAAGCCGTGAATAAGCGCTTTGGGCTGCAGGGCTGCGGCGGCGCCCCTCTGCGGGCCCGGGACGGCGGAGTCGCGCCCGGCCCTGCTCGGAGGGTGCGCGGCCGTCTTCCGGCGGCGGAAGGATGGTCGCTCGAGGGGAAATGGGGAGATTCTGGAGTCTGGAGAGCCTTCACGTGGGTACGTGCAGGGGGGGCGGCTGTGGTGGGCCGCGGTCCGCCCTCTCCCCTCCCCCTCCCCCTCCCGTCTCCCCCTCGTCTCTCCCCTGTGTGTGTGTCTCTCCCTCTCCCTCTATCCTGCTTCTCGCCTTCCTTCTGTCTCTTCCTCTGTCTTTCTCTCCCTCTTTCTGTCTCTCCTTCCCTCTGTCTCTCTGTCTCTCTCCCTTCTCTCTCTCCCTCCCTCCCTATCTCTCTCCTTTCTCCCTCTCTCTGTCGGTGTCTCTCTCTCTCCCTCCCTCCCTCTCTTTCTCCTATTCTCTCTCTCCTCTTTCTTTCCCTCCCTCCCTCCCTTTCTGTTTCTCTCTTCTCTCTCTCTTTCCCTCTCTCCCTCCCCCCTCTCTATCTCTCTCCCTTCTTCTCTCCCTCCCTCCCTCCCTATCTCTTTCTCCTTTCTCCCTCTCTCTGTCGGTGTCTCTCTCTCTCCCTCCCTTTCTCCTTTTCTCTCTCTCCTCTCTTTGTCTCTCTCTTCTCTCTCTCTCCTTCTCGCTCTCTCCTTTCTCCTTCTGTCTCTCACTGTCTCTCTCATTCTCTCTGTTGGTCTCTCTCTCTCTTTCCCTGTCTCCCTCCCCGTCTCTGTCTCTCTCTCTCTGCTTCTTCTCTCCCCCCCCCCATGTCTCTCTGCTTGTCAGGTGTGAGTGTGCAAGGAAACACTCTTCTCGGAAGGGTTCCTTCTCGTAAGGGTTCCTTCTCGGAAGGGTTCCGGAGGTAGTACTCATTTTAATTCAGTGGAAGCAATTGATTTTGTTTATGGTGCAACAGTTTGAAGCAGAAAATACTCGCATCAAGCAAGGCCCGTGGCTCATGACTGACAAGCTGGTTTTGCTGCTGGGTTTTGCTTTTGTTTCTCAAAGCTCCTTCGCCCAAGAGGTCACTGTTGGGGTGAACAAATGACTTCTGTGGATTTCAGGCGTGTGAGGTTTCGTGCTATGTTCAACAGTGGTCGCCACTGCCCTGGGCCTGTCTCCTCCTCCCTTTCAATACTCTGAGTGTTGGCCCCTTGATGAGTCCCTTTGAATGGGAAAGAAAGTCACTTCATCACCTTAAGAAGCTGTAAACTAATCCAGCCACTCGTGAAAGGAAGGAAGAGAGAAAATGCCCCACAGACAGGTTGTCCGGCTGCCCGGTGGACAAGGCGTGTCTCTCCATAAATAGCTGCCATGGCTGGAGCTGGTGGGGCCGTGGCCACCCCAGGCTGCGTGGGAGCCGGAGCCTGTTGCGATTGGCCTCGGGCCGGCCGGGCCCAGAGGATGTGGTCGCGGCTTCTGTGTCTGGCGGACAATCAAAAACACGGCCGGCGAGGACTCTGTCTCCAGCCAGGGTTGAGAAAAAGAGGAAGGAGTCGCCCATGACTGTGCTCCATGTTGGGACACAGGCCCTGGAGGGATGGCTAGGCACTGTCTGCGTCTACACGGCCCCTCCCCAGGTGCACCTGTGGCTGGGGGCGAGGCTGTGTTTGTTCCTGCCAGGTGTGGCCTGTGCGTGGGATGAGGACAGCTGGCTGGTGGCCCGGTTCTCCCAGCCTCCCTCCACTGCCTTCCCACCTTGGGGGAAGGCTCCCCTGCTTCAGGCTCTAGGCCCACCCCAACTCACCGGCCTGGAAGGGAAAGCCCCGTGCCCGGCACTGCCCGGAGACCAGCTCTGAGGCTGGCCTCCATCTGCCTCCCCGAGAGGAGCCTGGTCAGGGTGTTGCAGACCACACCGTGCCACACTGAGTGGTGCGAGGCTTGGAGCAAATGCACAGGATTTAAAATAAAGAGCAAGGCTGGCCGGGGGCGGGTGCCCTCTGATTTGGAGCCCTGAGAGGGCAGTGCCCTGAGGGACAGCCTGGCGGCTCCCAGGAGGACACTGTGGCAGGGTGGAGTGGACCTGGACTGTAGTCCTGTCCCGTCCCATTCCCATCCTGCCCTGTCCTGTTTCGATCCCGTCCAGTTCTGTCCTGTACTGTTCTGTCCTGCCCTGCCCCGCCCCATTCCGTCATGTCCTGCGTCGTCCTGCCCTGTCCTGTACTGCACTGTCCTGCCCCATCCTGTCCCATCATGCCCCGTCCTGTCCCATCCCACCCCAACCCGTAAGCATGAGTTAAGTGAGTCAGGGCTTGAGCCATGAGGCAGGCTCATGGCAGGATCGCCTTGGGCCGACAAACCTGGGTGTGGATCCAGCCCACCAACTTGGGAGCAGTTTCGTGACCTCTGAGCCACAGCATTCTCCACAGCGTTCTCGACGCGCAGACGGCGGCACTCCAGGAGGCTGTGGGCTCTCGCAAGAGGATGCCGAGAGCCCCCTTGCTGGGCACAGGGACGTGGGGGGTGGCAGCTGGCCTGCAACTGTGCAAAGTCCCTGCTGGGATGGGAGCAGGTGCGGGAGGTAGAGGGACAGAGGCACAGACCTACGTACACATGGTGACCATGATGGAAGTGCGGCGCACATTTTACAAGAGGCGAGCCTGGAGTGTTTCCAGAACATTAAAGATGGGGGTTGCTGCCGCAGGGATCAGGGGTGTTAAGGGAGACAGCTGGAAGATCACAGACCCCACCACCAAGACGGGATGGTTCTGCTCTCGAAAGGAGGGTCAGAGTTTGGCATGTGGGAGGGAAATCGGCCAGGTGGAGAGGCAGCGAGGACAAAAGAGCTGTCCTTCCATTGGTCCCCAGCGGCTAACACAGAGATTGTCAGCCAGTGTGATGGGGAGTCATTGCCCAGCCGCTGTGGCGTGCTGTGTAGACAGGCAGCAAAAGGCTTGCCCCTAGAACCATCCAAGCATGATATGTGTAAGCTGAACCAGAAGGGCCAGGGAGTCATGAATTTAGGTATCAGAGTCTCTTGGGGGGCTCTTGAAAATAAATTCTCGGTGGCCAGGTGTGGTGGCTCACGCCTGCTTTAAGAGACCGAGACATGAGGATCGCTTGAGCCTAGGAGTTTGAGACCAGTCTGGGCAACATACTGAAACCTATAAAAAATAAAAAATAAGCTGCGCATGATGGTGCATGCCTGTAGTACTTGAGAGGCTGAGGCAGGAGGATGCCTGGAGCCCCGGAACTGGAGGCTGCAGTGAGCTGTGATTGTGCCACTGAACTCTACCTGGGTGACAGAGTGAGACCCTGTCTCTAAAAAAGATACAATAAAATAAAATAAATTGTGGGGCAGGACCTTGAATTTTCTAACCGTCCTCCCCATGGTAGGGGCCACGGGCTCCTGTGTTTGGGCGGTACTGGGGAGCCCTGGGTCTGGGCGTTGTGTAGTGTGTTTTAACATTGTCATTCCCCATGACCCAGCATGTTCCTCTGTGTGCATCTCCAAGGCCCACGGGTCGCTCTTGGGGACCAGGGCCCACCCACGGTTTCAGCCCACAGACGTGAGCACATGCCACCCACCTAGACACGCCATGTCCGGGATCGAGACGGAGCCACAGGCTGACCTGGGCTCCAGGAGGTCGGAGACTGAGGGAGGCTTTCTGCAGCAGATGTTTCTGCAGGTTACTTGAAGTGCGGGAATTTCCTCGAAGTGGAGGAGGGGACCACCCCCTCGCCCACCCCAGGCTCTAGCTGGCTGGGAAGGGACACAGCTCTTTGGTGAGGCGGAGGCTGGCCTGGTGAGAAGCGCTGGCATCTGTGCCTGCTGTCACCACCGTGTGGGTTCTCGCCTTCCCATAGCAGCGCGCCTCAGCCCCCGTGCGTCCTCACACCCAGGACTCTCCCCTCACACACCCCAGGGCGTGTTCTCAGGGCAAGCCAGGGCACGAGGTCACAGTTGAGGCCATGGGCTGCGCCCTCTGCCTTCTCTTTTTTGCAAATATTCTCAAGAATGTGGGATTTCCTTTTTTTCTTCCTCTTTTTAGACACAGGGTCTCACTCTGTCGTCCAGGCTAGAGTACAGTGATGCCCTCATATCCTCATAGCTCACCGCAGCCTGCAACTCCTGGGCTCAGGTGATCCTTCCGCCTCAGCCTCCCAGGTAGCTAGGATTACAGGTGAACACCACTACACCTGGCTCATTTATCTATTTTTTGTTGCCCAAGCTGGTCTTGAATCCTGGCCTCAAGCAATCCTCCCACCTTAGCCTGTAATCTCAGGACTTTGAGAGGCAGGAGGATTGAACCCAGGAGTTCAAGATCACCTTGAGCAACATTTTTTTGTCTCTACCAAAAAAAAAAAAATTAGTCAGTCGTAATGGCATGCACCTGTAGTCCCAGCTACTTGGGAGGCTGAGGAGGGAGGATTGCTTGAGCCCAGGAGTTGGAGGCTGCAGTGAGCCATGATTGTGCCACTGTACTCTAGCCTAGGCGACAGAGTGAGACCTCGACTCGAGAAAGAAAAAAAAAAGATAATGAATTGTGTATGATTTTATTGGAAATCTGTGACCCAGGGTGGATATAAAAATCATAAACACAGGTAACGTTGTTTCCAGACAACGTGTCCATACACCTGCGGCGGGAAAGACACTGAGAAACGTAACCCAGCATTCTGCTTCTGTCTTTTACCTGCATGGCAACAATAATTTGACTGAAACTAAAACGTCCAAACAGCATCCTCACCCCCAAGTGACACTGCCTTGGCAGCAACCTCTGGAATGTTCCACCTCCCACGCATGTAACACTGAAGACTACCTCTGGGTTAACATATTAGTAGAAACTTTGTCACAATTTCTTCATTTTATTATTTATTTTTATTTTTTGAGTTGGAATCTCACTCTTGACCTCCTGGGCTCCGGCGCTCCTTCCGCCTCAGCCTCTCAAGAAGTTGGAACTACAGACGCGCACCACTACGCTCAGCTGACTTTTTGATTTTTTTTGTAGAGACATTGTCTTGCTATGCTGCCCAGGCTGGTCTCGAACCCCTGGGCTCAAACAGTCTTCTCATCTTGGCCTTCCAAAGTGCTGAGCTGACAGGCGTGAATCACCACGCCCAGCTAACAATTTCATAGTCTGGGTAAGATACAAATGATTACTTTCACTGAGGAGTGTGTTCTTGTCATATGATAATTTTTTTTCCAAGTTGTGTTTTTTTTTTTTGTTTGTTTGGGTTTGTTTTTTTTTTTTTGAGTCAAGATCTCACTCTGTCGTCCAGGTTGGAGTGCAGTGGCACGCTCACGGCCACAGCCTCAACTTGCTGGGCTCAGGCAATCCTTCCGCCTCAGCCTTCCAAGTAGCTGAAACTATAGGCGCGCGCCACCATGCCAGCTAATTTTTTGATTTATTATAGAGACGAGGTCTCGCCATGTGGCCCAGGCTGGCCTCGAACCCCTGGGCTCAGGCAATCCTCTCACCTCAGCCTCCCCAAGTGCTGGAATGACAGGCGTGAGCCACCGTACTTAGCCCAAGTTGTGCTTTTTAAACCATGTACCCTTTTTTTTCCAGTTTCTTCGGATGGAGGGGCAGAGTCCTGTGCCCTGGTGGATGACAATGGCAGTGAAGAGGACTTCAGCTATGAAGACCTCTGCCAGGCCAACCCTCGGTACCTGCAGCCGGGCGGGGAGCAGCTGGCCATTAACGAGGTACTAGGGTCCCCATGGGCATGGCAGGTGGTGATTCCTGGTTCTCAGGTCTGACTACCTCTTCCAACTTGGCCCTCTGATTACTTTTTACTCTGCATATTCTAAACCTGGAACTCTGATGAGAACCGCACTGAGATGCGCTGCCTCGTCCAGGAAATTTACATGACGAAGCTTTCCAGATAACTGAAGCTCATCTCTTCTTTTTTGAGTCAGGGCCTCACTCTGTCCCCCAGGCTGGAGCTGGAGTGCAGTGGCATGATCATAGCTCACTGCAGCCTTGTCTTCCTCCTCAATCTCCTGAGTAGCTGGGACAACAAGTGTGCGCCACCACGCCCAGCTAATTATTTGATCTTTGGTAGAGTCGAGGTCTCGCTATGTTGCCCAGGCTGCTCTTGAACTCCTGGCCCCAAGCGATCCTCCCTTCTTGACCTGCCAAAATGCTGGGATCACAAGCGTGAGCCCCTTCCCCGTACCCTGAGCACCCTGTCCCCAAGCACCCCATCCCCTGGGAACCCCGGTCCCCTGGTCACCCCGGCCCCCTGGTCACCCCCATCCCCTGAGCACCCTGTCTATGTTCCAGCTGATTAATGACGGGAGTGTGGTCTGCGCGGAGGCCCTGTGGGACCATGTGACCATGGACGACCAGGAACTGGGCTTCAAGGCCGGGGATGTCATTCAGGTTCTGGAAGCTTCTAACAAGGACTGGTGGTGGGGCCGGAATGAAGACAAGGAGGCCTGGTTCCCCGCGAGCTTCGTCAGGGTGAGTGCGGGCACTGGGTTCCTGTCTGGGTAACGCCTGAGTCATCAGGGCAATCTCTCTCTACGACTCAGCTCCTGGCCATCACTCTCCATGACATGCAAGTCCACCTGCAGGAACAGGCCAGCGGGAGGAACCCAGCTGGGGAGGGCCCACGTGGCCGCATGGGG
>NW_007248573.1:353305-368715 GCF_000164805.1 Carlito syrichta | reverse complement strand
AAGAGCTGTCGGAGAGCTCCAGTGGCCAGCGGGGCGAGGGCCCGGGCGCAGAGGCCAGCCAGGGCCGCCACCGACCCTGTGAGAGCCAGCACCAGATGCGGACCAACGTCATCCGGGAGATCATGGACACCGAGCGTGTGTACATCAAGCACCTCAGGGACATATGTGAGGTGGGAGCCAGCCCGTGGGCTCCCCACGCCCCCAGCCCCGTGGGACCCTCCTCTTTCCTCCGCCCTCTGCACAGATTCATGGGCACCTGCCATCCGAGTGGCTGTGGCTGACCTGCCTGTTGGTGTGGCCCATTCTTTCTTTCTTCTTCTGCTTCTTTTTAGAGACAGGGTCTCGCTCTGTTGCCCAGGCTGTAGGGCAGTGGCGTGATCATAGCTCACAGCAGCCTCGAACTCCTGGGTTCAAGCGATCCTCCTGCCTCAGTCTCCCAAGTAGCTGAGACTATAGGCAAGCGCCACCACACCCGGCAAATGTTTGCTACTTTTCTACTTTTAGAGACGGGGTCTTGCTATGTTGCTCAGGCTACCCTTGAACTCTTGGCCTCAAGCAGTCCTCCAGCCTCAGCCTCCCAAGAAGCTGGGACTATAGGCACATGCCATTGCATACATTTAATTTATGTATTAGAGATGGAATCTCACTATGTTGCCCAGGCTGGTCTCGAATGCCTGACCCCCCAAAGCACTGTCATTACAGGTAAGAACCACCATGCCAACCCAATTCTCTTTTAGGGAAACTGCAACACTGTCTTTCAGGATTTGCCTCTTGAGATTATTCAAAGTAAATGACTTCCCCAGAGGGCAAGACCCTCACTTACAAGGAATCAAAGGTTTGTTACTATCTGCAATCCCAGGGCATCTAATTCCTGACTCACAGATGAGACTCTGAGTCATTTGGACACAGACGGGGGAAAAAAATGAGTATCTCCTGGTGATAGCCAAGCCTGTATTCCCTGGGGTCATGATACTCAGCGATAAGTTTTATTTTCTGGTGTTGTCCCAGTTTCAGAGAGCTCACCGCTAGTAGGTATGTATCTGATAGGGGGGTTTTTCTTCCCGTGGTATTTTGCATTTATGAATTTTTTTTATGAGCGTCACCCTAAGCTGCCACTGGCCTGGCCGGATCATTCCAGCGCTCCCAGCTGAGGGTGCTGATGCAGCACTGTCTGTTCCATGGTGACCATTCAGCCCTGAAGACAGGCAGAAGCCAGAGGACAGCCCACTCTGTTGTGGAATGAGCCAGCCCCTGGGACACCAGGGTGCGGCGTCTTTGTGCCCCTGCCGTCTTGTTCTGCATCCACGTGCGGTGAAGGAAGTGTCTTAAAAGTGGCATTTTGGGAAAATAAGAGGCACACTCTGGCACCAACTCCATGCCACCCCTTCCCTAGATGAACTCAGCTACAGCACTCTCGCTGCACAGATCCTGTTAGCCCCCATTTCAGAAGAGGAAACAAAGGCACAGAGAAGTTGAGTGGTGGGGTTGGGGTTGCCACCCAGACAGTCTGAAAAATGAGCAGAATTTTCTGTTAAAATTCATACCAAGCTGGGCGCGTTGGCTCACGCCTCTCATCCCAGCACTTTGGGAGGCAGAGGCGAGAGGATTACCTGGGCCTAGGGGTTCGAGACCAGCCTGGACGACTTGGTGAGAACTCATCTCTATAATAAATAAAAAAATTAGCCAGGTGTGCTAGTACACACCTATAATTCCAACTACTTGGGAGACTGAGGCGGGAGGATCACCTGAGCCTAGTAGGTCGCAGCTGCCATGGCCGTAAGCATGGCACTGCCCTCCAACCTGGGCGATAGAGTAAGACACCCACTCAAAACAAAACAAAAATCATACCAAATGGCCAGTGGTGTGCATTTCAACCATGTGGTCAGTTTCGTCTGTTCAATGGCATGATGCTGTTTCAGAGGAAACAATCACATATCTAAAACTTCCATGTGTAACATATACATTACTCCCATGTAACTATAGGCAATTACTATAGTGTGGACAGCCCCTTCCCCACTAATGCAACCCAGGTCGTAGTCTAACCACGGTGCTGTGCAAGGGGAGTTCATTAGTGCCCAGAGACCCTCAGATTTGCTGTCTGTATAAGGTGGGTGTAGAGGGGTCCACGGGGAGAGGTTCTGGGCCTGTGCCTGTCGGACAGTGCTCGGAGCGCATTCTCTCTCGGGTAAGTGATGACATCCCGCATTCGACAAGTCTTCTCGGCTGTGAAATGGAATTAGCAATGGGTGAACGGGTCTCTCGGGGGTTTGGGGAAGACGTGGGACCACACCCGCTCTCGCTGGCATTTGGCACTGGCGTTTGGCCTCTGCCTCTGGAAGCGTTGCGTGGGGTCTTGGATTCTAAACCCAGCCACACAAACCCTCATGCTGCCCTTCCTTTTACAAAATGTCGTTGGCAAGTCGTAGTCACAGGAGTGCGGTTGGTTCATCGTGGACCCACGGAGGTTGAGGCAACTTTTCCGGGTTAAAATGCGCTCCAAGATTCTGCCTCTGGGCCCGAAGGCCTGTGTCGTTTGAGTCAGCCGTCTCCTCGAGTTTCCGGACGGAGGAGAAAGCTGGCTCTCCTTCCTAGGGCTACATCCGCCAGTGCCGCAAGCACACGGGCATGTTCTCCGTCGCGCAGCTGGCCACCATCTTCGGAAACATCGAAGACATCTACAGATTCCAGAGGACGTTTCTGAAAGACCTGGAGAGACGGTACAACAAGGAGGAACCGCACCTGAGCGAGATCGGCTCCTGCTTTCTCCAGCACGTAAGTCCGCCGCTCTTCGATTGCAGGGGCCAGGGGTGTCTTTTGCTTTGCGAGTATCTCTTGCCCCCGCCGGGCCACTCGGAGGTCAGGCTGCCTCTGGTGAGGGCGGCCAGCAAAGGCCTGCGGGCTGGACGGGTCCGGGGTGCCAGGTCCTGGGTAGCCTCTCCCGACCCCCTGAGCCTGGCTGGGGCATGGGCAGCCCCCCCGTCCTGCGGTGGTCCCGGGCGTTGCCTGGAGAGGCCCGCGGGCGGCCTGGCCTGGCGCTGACCGCCACCCCGCTCTCCCCAGCAAGAGGGCTTTGCCATCTACTCTGAGTACTGCAACAACCACCCGGGCGCCTGCCTGGAGCTGGCGGGCCTCATGAAGCAGGGCCGCTACCGCCACTTCTTCGAGGCCTGCCGTCTGCTGCAGCAGATGATTGACATTGCCATCGACGGCTTCTTGCTCACGCCTGTGCAGAAGATCTGCAAGTACCCGCTGCAGCTGGCTGAGCTGCTCAAGTACACCACGCAGGAACACGGGTGAGGGCTAGTGCGAGGTGGGACCCACAGGGAGGAGATGGGGAGGGGGAATGGGAAGGGAGCGCGGCAGAGGGCATAGGGGAGGGGACACAGGGGAGGGAGACAGATGGGGCAGTGGGGGGTACAGGGAGAGAGGAAGGTGGGAGCATAGCATTGGGGAGGGAGGGCAGGGGGAACAAAAGAGGGAGGGGGGAGAGGGTGCAGGTAGAGGGAAGGGAGGGGAGGGTGAGAGACAGGTGCAGGCACAGGGGATGGGCAGTACTCTTACCCCTCAGGCAGCTCTAACTCTATAGGTAAAGAGTCCCTGGCAGCGACAGGGGAACTTACTGTCAGCTTTCGCCCTTTCAGTGGGCTTTGCAGGAGAAGGTTCCAACTGTTTAGAGCAAGCACAGCGGACTCCTGACCTTGGCTATGCAGCGGCTGCAAAATGCCCGCTCCTAGGGACGGGAAGCCCAGGGTGCTTCTCAAGCCGGGTCCTGGTGCCGGGGTCTGTGGCTGTGCCGCTGTTCCTTATGGTCTCGTGTATTTTATAAATAGCTCTTGTGGCTACTCAGTGGTGACTAAAGACCTCTTGAATGAGTGAGGCCAGCGAGTGCAGGGGGATAGCCTCCCCTCCTGCTCTCCTCAGCTGCAAGATTTAGGGTAGAAAGTGACTTTATGGTAACTTATATAAAGTTACTCATAGCTGGGCATGATGATTCATGCCTGTAATCCTAACACTTTGGGAGGCTGAGGCGGGAGGATCGCTTGAGGCCAGGAGTTCAAGACCAGCCTGGGCAACATAGTAAGAACCGCCATCTCTTAAAAAAAAAACTTCTCAGATTCCTGGGCCCCACACAAGATTTTCTGAACTAGAATCTCTAGGGGTATGGTCTGGGCCTCTAAAAATAATTTTTTTTTTTTTTTGAGTTGGAGTCTCACTCTGTTGCCCAGGCTGGAGTGCAGGGGCATGCTCACGGCCACCGCAGCCTGGACCTGCTGGGCTCAGGTGATCCTTCCACCTCAGCCTTCCAAGGAGCTGGAACTACAGGCATGCGCCACCACACCCAGCTAATATTTTTATTAGAGAGGAGGTTTCACCATTTTTCTCTCTTTAAAGGACATTTTTCACTCAGCATTTGCAGATATTGGCTATTAAAAAAAAAAGTAAAAAGGAAATGACCAGAAGCCCATTTTCTTGTCTTAAGTAAAACAAAGCAAAAATTCTCCAAAGCCATGACATTCTGCCTCTTTTCTGGAATTGTCCAAAAGATCTTATTTTGCAACATGGCTTCATTGCTGGAGGCCCCGTGGGGTTCTGTGCCCGTGTTGGCGGCCCCCTTGGGTCATTTTCGTCCCTGCTGTCTCCCCTGTTCTGAGTGTGATGAGGCCTGTCTGAAGATGCAGAGTCAGCTTGGGCGATGCCAGGGACTTCCAGGAGCCGAGTGTCCTTGTGTTTGGTAAACAGACAATAGAATCTGCTTCCAAGGCATTTTTCCCGACTGGGCAGGATCTTCAGATTCATTCCAGCTGAGCTGCAGTCTCTGCTGTCCTGCGAGTGGCCACAGGACAAAGAGATATGGCCCATTAGCGGACATTTGGGCTACACGTGCCCAGTCTTTCACGCAGAGCAAAACCCGAATGTGGACCGGGCAGGGGCTTGGCACTCTGCTCCAGCCTGTGTATGGACCACAGCAGGGTCTGTCTGCACGGTGCCTACAGTTTTAGGGGGCGTGGGGACAGGGCCTGCTGGGGAGGACGTTTCAGCTTGGTGTATCTAGTGTATGGAAAGCAACCAGAAATGAGACCTTTGGGGGAAGCAGATGCCACAACAGCATCTTCATAATTCACCCCTCCGTATTCCTGTCCTCTCTGTCCTTTTGTCTTTTGTTTCTTTGTTTTGAGTTGGGGTCTCACTCTGTCACCCAGGCTGGAGTGCAGTGGCACGCTCATGGCCACTGCAGCCTCTTCCTGCTGGGCTCAAGCACTCCTTCCGCCTCAGCCCTCCAAGTAGCTGGAACCACAGGTGTGAGCCACCACACCCAGCTAATTTTATGATTCATTGTAGAGACAAGGTCTGCCATGTTGCTCAGGCTGGTCTCGAATCCCTGAGCCCAGGCAATCCTCTCTCCTCCGCTTCCCAAAGTGCTGGGATTACAGGCATGAGCCATCACACCAGGCATCTCTGTCCTTTCTTGAACTGCATTAAAAAATGATGTGCAGACCAAATAATTAGAGAATGGCTAGTGATTTTTGAACTACTTGATAAAGCAAAACTGGTTATATCGGACCAAAGTCATGGTAAAAGCTGTTCTTTCCGTGTTAGTGAAAATGACCATTGCTACCGTAACTAAAACTCATTTCCTATGGCATTTACTTTCATTCATTGTGATTTCTGGGAAATGAATGAAAACATTCTTATTCCAGAGAATTCTGAGTTGCATTAGGTCAGCCCCATAACCTACGCAGACTGTGGGCTATTCATCGGGACTGAGAAAGAGGGAACAATGGCTGATATTTAAATGTCACATCACCCAGACTCTCCTGTAGAAATCAGCGACTGGGGCTTGCTGTCCGTTCCCTGGTTGACACTAACCTCCCCTCTTGCAGCGATTACAACAACATAAAGGCGGCCTACGAGGCCATGAAGCACGTGGCCTGCCTCATCAACGAGCGCAAGCGCAAGCTGGAGAGCATAGACAAGATCGCGTGCTGGCAGGTGTCCATTGTGGGCTGGGAGGTGAGTGAGAGGCCACGTGATCTATGCCACGCCTCCCCCATACCCTCTGTCATCTCTGCCCTCCTGCAGTGCCCCATGGGATCTGATGGCACGCCCCCTGCACTCCCCACGTGGTCTGAGGCCACGTTCCCTGAGCCCTCCCACTCGATCTGCCACCACAGCCTCCAGCACGCCCCACATGATCTGAGCCCACGCCCCCGGTGCGCCCTGTAAGACCTGGAGCCACGCTTCCTGGCACGCCCCCCGCGAGGCCACGCCCCCTGCATCCTCCCACACAGTCTGATGGCACGCCCAACATGGTCTCAGGCCATGCCCTCCTGCACATCCCTCATGACCTGACACCACGTCTCCCTGCACACCCACTTGATCTGACGCCATGCACCCTTGCATACCCCACGCTATCTGGAGCTGTGCCCCCTGCACGTCCTACGTGATCTGACCCCATGCCTTCTGGCATGCCCCTGCTTGATGTGATATCAGCCCTGCCGCAGCCCCACACGATCTCATGCCACACCCGCTGCACACTCTGCATGACCTGATGCCACGCCCTCCTGCCTGTCCTCCTGCACCCCCCGATCCAACTCCACATCCTCTTGACCCCTACATGACACAGCATCAAGCCTTCCCTCCTGCACTCCCACCTTTACCCATCCCACTACCCTCCTACCCCTTTGCCCTGGCGTTGACATACCGGAGTCGCCTGTGGTTGGTCCCCTGGCATACAAACTGTATGCTTGGCTTCCCTGGCATACAAACTGTCAACAGTAGAGGGATTTGGAGGCATCTTGCTGGATCCACCACTTTACACCCCACACCCACGAAGAAGTAAAATCTGCAGAGCATCTGTGGGTCTGCTTGTCCGCCAAGCCTCTGTCTCCCCGCGGAGAGCGAGCTTCGTGGGGACAACCAGAGGAACTTAAGATGCCGTCACTAGCACAGCTAGGCGCATGGAACTCCGGGGCCCCTGCCCATGTGGAATCCTATGTTGGAATCTGGGCAAGATGTATGTTTACAAGTTGGAGAGGGAACTGTTACTTCATAGGTCTCTGTGAGCCTCATGTAAGACAGTAACATGGATGCCTATAATAATCCACCAAATTCACGGCTGGTGGCTCACGCCTGTCATCCCAGCACTTTGGGAGGTGGAGGCGAGAGGATTGCCTGAGCCCAGGGGTTCGAGACCAGCCTGGGCAACTTGGCGAGACCTCATCTCTGCGATTAATCAAATAATTAGCCAGGTGTAGTGGCCTGCGCTTATGGTTTCAGCTACTTGGAAGGCTGAGGCAGCAGGATCACCTGAGCCCTAGGTCGAGGCTGCAGTGACCGTGAGCGTGCCACTGTTCTCCAGACTGGGTGACAGTGAGACTCCAGCTCAAAAAAAATATATATCCACCAAATTCTCTCTGTGTGTTTATTGAAGCGATGTGATAATAGCTAATGCCTGTATTGTGTTTACCATGTGGCTAGCATTGATCAGTGCCGTTTACATTCATGAGCTCATCCTCTCAACAACCCTATGAAGTAGGCACTATTAGTATACCCATTTAACAGACGGGAAAACAGAAGCACAGAAAGGTTAGGTTGCTAGCCCAAGGTCACACAGCAAGGAAGTGGCAGAGCTGAATTCAAACCCACACGGGCAGCCTGGCTTCAGAGTCCGTGCTGGTAACAGCTACAGTCTACCGCTGTTGTTGAGAATGACACTGATGCCACTGTTGGACCGAGTCACATTCATCCTGCATACCTTGATTGGCCAGAACTCACTCACCCAGAGGACCGATAAAGTTCCTAGTGAGAAGCGAGGTTGTTGTTTTTTTGTTTTTGTTTTTTTTAGTTGGAGTCCCACTCTGTTGCCCGGGCTGGAGTGCAGTGGCATGCTCACGGCCACCACAGCCTCTACCTTCTGGACTCAGGCGATCCTTCTCACCCAGGCATGGTGGCTCGTGTCTGTCATCCTAGCACTTTGGGAAGCTGAAGTGAGAGGATTGCCTGAGCCCAGCAGTTCAAGACCAGCCTGGGCAACTTGGCAAGACCTGTCTCTACAATAAATCAAAAACCTAGCCAGCCGTGGGTGGCACACACCTGTAGTTCCAGCTACTTGGAAGGCTGAGGAAGAAGGATCACCTAAGCCCAACAGGTTGGGGCTGCAGTGGCCATGAGCATGCCACTGTGCTCCAGCCTGGGCGACAGTGAGGTTCCGACTCAAAAAATAAAAAAATAAAAAATAAAGGACCTCTGGGACCCTGCATACCTGTGAACGAGAGCAGGTGGTGGGCTGTCTCAGGTCCCTAGAAGGTCTGAGAAAGCTTCTGCGCTGGGGACCTCTCCCACATCAGAACAGCAAGGTCTTTTATTATTATTATTTTTAAAAATTATTTTTAGTTTGCAGAGGTGCGTTTTGCTATGTTGCCCAAGCTGGTCTCGGACTCCTAAACTTAAGCAGTCCTCCCACCTCGGCCTCCCAAAGTGCTGGGATTGCAGGCGTGAGCCACCGCACCCTGTCACAGATCTGGAAAGATCTTAAGTGTGTGTCATCCTCGCAGGGACGGGACATCCTGGACCGGAGTTCCGAGCTGATCCACTCCGGGGAGCTGACCAAAGTCACCCGGCAGGGCAGGAGCCAGCAGCGGACGTTCTTCCTGTTTGACCACCAGCTGGTGTCCTGCAAGAAGGACTTGCTGCGCAGGGACATGCTGTACTACAAGGGCCGGATGGACATGGACGACATGGAGCTGGCGGACCTGGAGGACGGGCGCGACAAGGACTGGGGTCTGGTGGTGAGGAACGCCTTTAAGCTCGTCAGCAGGACCACGGGCGAGGCGCACCTGTTCTGCGCCAAGAAGCAGGAGGACAAGGCGCGGTGGCTGCAGGCCTGTGCGGACGAGAGGAGGCGGGTGCAGGAGGACCAGGAGATGGGTGAGCCCCCCAGCCCGTGGGGTCCTGTCGTCACGGCCCGCTGGCCTCGCACGCCAGGCCCGTGAGCCTGTCGGACCCAGCCCCCTCCCTCAGCGAAAGCCCGCTGTGAGGGAAAAGGCCTTTCCCCTTTGCAAATCCTAAAGACTTCCAAGCTAGCCCACGAGGCAGACTGCTGCAGATGTCGTCACCACAGGCAACGTCTAGTCAATACGTACCCCCGTTTTAGCTGGGTGCAGAGGCTCACGCCTGTCATCCCAGCAGTTTGGGAGGCCAAGGCAGGAGGATGGCTTGAACCCAGGAGTTCAAGCCCAGCCTGGGCAACATAGTGAGACCTCGTCTCTACAAAAAAAAAAAAAAAAAGAAAAAAAAAACCCCAAAAGCCAGATGCAGTCTGAGCTATTTGGGAGGCTGAAAATCTTGAGGCCAGGAGGTCAAGACTGCAATGAGCCCGGAGCGCACCACTACACCTCAGCCTGGGCGACAGTGAGACCTTGGCTCAAAATAAATAAATAAATATATGGTACATGCCTGTCATCCCAGCTACTTGGGAGGCTGAGACAGGAGATTGGCTTGAGCCCAGGAATGCAAGGCTGCAGCAAGCTATGATTGCACCACTGCATTCTAGCCTGGGTGCCCAAGTGAGACCCTATTTCTAAATGAATTTTTTAAAAAAATGTTCCCATGCCAGATCTTGTGTGGCACATTTATGGAGATTGTCTCCTTGAATTCCTGTGAGGTGAGTACTATTACATCCATTTTACAGATGAGAAAATTGAGGCTTGCAGAACTGGCCCCTCTTGAAACCTGACCAGGTAGTATTCACAACCCACTCGGTGTGGCCCCAAGGCCTGAGCCCCCGTGGTGATGCTTGCCCAGGCCAGCAGTGGTGTCCAGTGACTCTGAAGCCCCCTTAGCAGTGGCTAGGAGCACTTTTGAGAGGGCTCACTGCCTCGGCCGTCTCTCTGCCAGCCACCTGGCCCAGGCCTGGGTACTGCCCATCTGTCACCCCTGAACCGAGGGGCCCCGTGTTTCATGTGGGAGTTAAGGCAGCACCCCTTCCTGTTTTCATCACACTTTTTTTTATTTAAGAACCTTCAGTGTTTCTCAGGGGCTTGATGGTCTGAAAAGCAACACAGTCGGGGGAGGACCCCAATGGTACACCCTGCTAGTTTTGTTGCTCAGAATCCTTGAATCTCTCTTTTTTTTTTTTTTTTTTTGAGTTGGAGTCTCACTGTTGCCCAGGCTGGAGTGCAGTGGCATGCTCATGGTCACTGCAGCCTCCACCTGCTGGGCTCAGGCGATCCTTCTGCCTCAGCCTTCCAAGTAGCTGGAACTACAGGCACGCACCACCACACCATTTTTGATTTGTTGTGGAGACGAGGTCTCACCAAGTTACCCAGGCTGGTCTCGAATCCCTGGGCTCAGACAGTCCTCTCGCCTCCACCTCCCAAAGTGCTGGGATGACAGGCATGAGCCACCGGCTGGGCTGAATCCTTTTTTTAAAAATGCCTTTATTTTTTTGTAGAGGTGGGATCTTGCTATGTTGTCCAGACTCATCTCTAACTCCTGGGCTCAAGTAATCCTCCCTCTCGACCTCCCAAGGCTCTGGGATCACAGGCCCACCATTCCCAGCCCAGTTTCACACTTGGCCTCATTGGTTTGTCTTCCCTGCTTCTGCAGACGCCAGGGTCCCACCTGACCCCATGAGGCTGAGACTGCCAGGCCTTAACGATGGCAGTGCCTCAGTTCAGCCCCAGTTTCGGAGCCTCCCAGGCTCCCTAGGGGTCCCAGCACAGACTGCTGGCTGCAAGTCAGGGCGCCGCAGGCCCCGAGACCCGTCAGCATGGATGGAGTTGAAGGCCGCTTGCCTTCACAGCCCCAGCGTGCCCACCTTGAGAAGCGTGTGGTCCTGGGTGGAGGAGCCAGGGGTCTCTCCCTGTCCCCACCCACTGCCCCTGGGAACATGGGGCAGAAACCAGGAGGTGCTTTGTGGGTCCTTTCTGGCTGCTGGCTCTGAGCATGGCCACGGATTCTGGTCTTGCCCACAGGCGGTTTTGTGGGGTCCTGTGTTAGAGTCAGAAGCTGTCAGAAGTAGGAATCTCCTCGGAGACACTCCAACAGGTGGACGTTGGCCTGAACTTGGACCATGCTAACGACAGCACCTGACACTGTTTGTCGGGTGGCATGTTCTGGAGACCCAGAGGAATCTGGTTCCCAGAAACAGCCACACAGGGCTGGGACTGACTCTAGTTCCCTGGAATGAGGCTCTTCCCACCGCCGTGCCCAGAATCCTCCCGGTGGCTGCACATGGCGGTTACTCAAACGCAGCCTGACAGACCACAGAACCCTCATTTTGCCCGTCATGCTGTCTAATGCAGGCCCTGAAATCGTTTGTAGTTTGGCATGTGTGGATTTTTCCTGAGAGGGCACTGATTGTTTACAGAGAGCATCGTTTTTTAGAGATGGGGTCTCGCTATGTTGCACAGGCTGGTCTCTAACTCCTGGTCTCAAATGATCTTCCCACCCTGGCCTCCCAAAATGCTGGGATCGCAGGCATGAACCACCGTGCCCACCTTCAGGGGCGTCCTAGACCCTTTTTTTTTTTTTGAGTTGGAGTCTCACTCTGTCGCCCAGGCTGGAGTGCAGTGGCACATTCATGACCACTCCAGCGTTGACCTGCTGGACTCAGGTGATTCTTCCACCTCAGCCTTCCAAGTAGCCAGAACTCCAGACACATGCTACCACACCCGGCTAATTTTTTGATTTATTGTAGAGATGAGGTCTCGCCAAGTCGCCTAGGCTGTTCTCGAACACGTGGGTTCAGGCAATCCCCTCACCTTGGCCTCCCAAAGTGACCCTTTCCAACTCTGTCCCCGATACACAGGAGAGGAAGGGCCCGACTCCCTGCTGTGCGTTGCCTCTCCATGGCTGGCACTCAGAGGCCATGGGTGTGTGAATGAGGCTGTCCTGAGCCTCTAAGACTGTGAGCTAGGCGAAGGGGGGATGGAACAGGACACAGGCCTGTGCCTGAAATGTTCTGCCAGTCCCAGCGCCAGCTGCATCGTCTGTGGGTCCATGCTGGAGACGGTGCCCTAAGCCAGGCCAGAGAGAGCCAAGCCCCAGGCTGAGCGCTGGAGGGCCTCGGAGGCAGGACAAGCCAAGGGGCCATGCGTGGAACTCAAACCAGACCTCTAGACCATCGGGGACAGATGTCGGACATGCAATGGAGTCGAGGCAGGGAGGGATCCCTGGGGAAGGGTTCTGGCAGTGGGGCAGGGCCTGGGCCAGCCCTGCCGCTGTGGAACAAGGAAGTCTCCCCGGGTTAGGAGGGGGTCTTTGCCCCAGCCTCAGCTTGCCTAGGCCCTGTTTTCCGTCTCTCCCCTCACTTGCCACGGCTTGTCATTGTCACCCATGGCAGGGACAGCATCGACCTGCCATGGGACGTTATGGTGGGGGGATGCTCAGGACACATTGTGTGGCCAGGGCCCACGGTCCGGTCCCCAGACTTCAGGCGCTGCCTTTGGTTTGGTCAGAGCCACGGAGTCATGAAGCCCTCGCGGAATGAGGGTGAGCGGCCCTGGGGCCTTGCTGGGTCCCTCCTCCTCTGGCCTCCGCCCTCAGGGTGCAGGTGGGGTGACCCGTGTGAATGCTGGCCCAGGACACAGATGGTGCCAGGTGTGGCGTGCTTGGAGTGCCAGGTGTGGAGGACGGTCACATGGCCGTGCTGGCGACAACCCCTGCACTGTCCCTGCTTCCAGTCTTCAGCCTCTTGGATTCTCTGAGGGTCGTGGTGTTTTCCTCGAGTTGCGCCCACATGGGCGGCGGGGCGGGCTTCCTTCCCAAGTGCGCTCACCCTTTCTGAATCCGTGTTACGTCTGTCTCTAAACCCAGGAATGGAAATTCCAGAAAACCAGAAGAAACTCGCCATGTTGAACGCTCAGAAGTCAGGACAAGGCAAGTCAAAAGGTAAGCTTTAGAGAAGGCCTCGTCTCCTGAGTGCGTCCTGATGACAGTGGGGGACAGGGCCCAGGTAGTCGGTCAGCCTGTGACCGCGAAAAGGAGCTCAGAGTCAGCGGGTGGGCCCGGAACGGCGAGGCAGCCCAAGAGGCAGATGGGGTCGCCCAGGCTAGGGTGCATTGGTTTTGAACCCGGTTGCTCCAAGGGGACTGTGGGCATAGGGCGTGCCCCCAGAGGTGGTGCCAGAGGGCTGCAGACCCACCCACCTGCTCCCACCCCAGGGGCTGATGGCGTTGACCGCCCAGCCAGGCATGTCCCAGGCAAGTCGAGGACTGCGGCCTCTTTGGGTTCTAAAAGTTTAGTGTATCAGTTCATTCGTGAAAGGGAAAAAAGAAGGAAAGAAAATAAATGAAAGTTTAGGCTGTCACTCCAGCACTTTGGGAGGCTGAGGGCAGGGAGATTGCTTGAGCCAGGGCATTCAAGACCAGCCTGGACAACATGGCAAGACCTTGTGCCACAAAAACATCTAAAATTTAGCCATGAGCCGGGCTCGGTGGCTCAGCCTGTAATCCCAGCACTTTGGGAGGCTGAGGTGAGTGGATTGCCTGAGCCCGTGGGTTCGAGACCCGCCTGGGCAGCGAGACCTCATCTCTACAATAAATCAAAAAATCAGCCGGATGTGGTAGCGCGCACCTGTAATTCCGGCTATTCGGAAGGCTGAGGCGGAAGGATCGCCGGAGCCCAGCAGGCGAGGCTGTGGTGGCCGGGAGCGGCCACTGCACTCCAATCTGGGTGACCGAGTGAGACTCCAACTCAAAAAAAAAAAAAATTTAGCCATGGTGGTGCACATCTGTCATCCCAGCTAGTTGGGAGGCTGAGGCGGGGGATCTCTGGAACTCAGGAGGTGGAGACTGCAGTGAGCCATGATGGTGACACTGTATTTCAGCCTGGGTGACAGCAAGATCCACACCTAAAAAAAAAGAAAGAAAGAAAAGGAAAGTTTAGTGAGTTGAATACAAGCAGACAAGCAGGTGAACACATTCAGAACAGCGAGTCTGCACGTTAGTGGGACCTGGGCAGCTGTTCGGAAACCCCCGTGCCCAGGCTGTGTCCCCAGGGGTCTGGACGCACAAAGATTTTTCTGCAGTGCAGATTGTACAAATGATGTGGCCCACCAGGAATTGGAGAATACGATTTGTATTCCAGAGATGTGCATGGTGGCCTTGGAAACTTTATTCAGACCAACTTTGTCCTCTGACGGGAATTTGCCCTATGACATTTGTCTAGTTGACATTTCTTTACTGAAAAGCAAAAAACAAGGGGCAGTTAACCCCAGGCAGGGCTGTGCCCAAAGAGAGTTCCTTATCAAAGTCACACTGTGTCCCCTGCTTCTTCCACCCAATTGCACAGGTTAGATATAACCCAGTTTTGTTTTGTTTTTTAAGTCGGAGTCTCGCTCTGTCGCCCAGGCTGGAGTGCATGGACATGCTCAAAGTCACTGCTGTCTTGACCTGCTGGGCTCAGGCAATTCTTCCACTTCAGTCTTGTAGCTGAAACTATAGACATGTACCACCACACATAATTTTTCTGGACTTATTGTAGAGACGAGGTCTTGCAAACTTGCCCAGGCTGGTCTGGAACCCCTGGAATCAGGCAATCCTTTCGCCTCCACCTCCCAAAGTGCTGGGATTCCAGACACCATACCTGTCTCACTTTACGTCTATTAACTCTTAGTTTTCCTAGCAACTTAGTAGGTGCTGTGATCCCCATGTTTAAGATGAGGAAACTGAGGCACAGGGAAGCCAAATAACTTCAGAGCTAGAGAGCAGCAGAGGGTTTGGGCCAAGGCAGCATGACTGCAGGCTTCTGTGGGAAGCATTTTATTTTATTTTTTTTGAGTTGGAGTCTCACTCTGTCGCCCAGACTGGAGTGCAGTGGCTGCTCCTGGCCACCGCAGCCTCCACCTGCTGGGCTCCGGTGATCCTTCCACCTCAGCCTTCCGAGTGGCTGGAACTACAGGCGCGCACTACCACGCCCGGCTAGTTTTTTTGATCTATTGTAGAGATGAGGTCTCGCCAAGTTGCCCAGGCAGGTCTCGAACCCGCGGGCTCAGGCACTCCACTCACCTCAGCCTCCCAGAGCGCGGGATTACAGGCTGAGCCACTGAGCCCGGCTGGGAAGCATTTTATTGTCATCCCAAGTGTGCGTCCAGTTCTGATTCTGCCACTCACCGCTGCGCACCTGGGGGGACTGACACAACCTCTCTGGTTTTCACTTTTCTTCCCTGTCAAATTGGCGTAACGCACCCTGCTTGGGGCTTTGGGAAGATTCAGTGAGGTGACTGTGTCAAGATCCACCCACAGTGTCTGGATACGAGTGTTTCTTACGTGGCTGCTGGATAGTCTGGGTTTTTTTGTTTGTTTGTTTGGTTTTTGAGTTGGAGTCTCACTCCATCACCCAGACTGGAGTTCAGTGGCACGCTCCTAGCCACCGCAGCATTGACCTGCTGGGCTCCGGCGATCCTT
>NW_007248573.1:334418-353175 GCF_000164805.1 Carlito syrichta | reverse complement strand
TACTGTAGAGATGAGGTCTCACCAAGTTGCCCAGGTGGGTCTCGAACCCACGGGCTCAGGTAATCCACTTGCCTTGGCCTCCCAAAGTGCTGGAATTGCAGGCTGAGCCACCGAGCCCTGCCAGGGGTTTTTTTGTTTATTTGTTTGTTTGTTTGAATTGAGGTCTTACTGTCGGCCAGGCTGGAGGGCAGTGGCACCATTATGTCTCACCACAGCCTTGACTTCCTGGGCTCAGGTGATCTTCTGCCCCGGCCTCCCAAGTAGCTGGGGCTGCAGACTCGCACCACCGTGCCTGGCAATTTTTTTTGGTCAAGACAAGGTCTTGCTGTGTTGCCCAGACTGGTCTCGAACTCCTGGGCTCGAGCCATCCTCCTGCCTCAGCCTCCCAAAGTGCTGGGATGACAGGCGTGAGCCACTGTGCCCAGCCTCGGACCTTCCCTTGGTCAATGTGAACTGAGGGTGAGCTAAGAACATCAAGGCTCAACTAAGCTTTTTTTTGTCTCTTTCGGCTGACACATCACTTCCTTCCTGTTCCATCTTTCTCCCTGGGTCAGGCTACAGCGGCTGCCCCGCGGTCCCGCCGCACCAGGGCCTGCACCCCCTCCAGCAGCGCCACGTGACGGTGCCCACCAGTGTGCCCCAGCAGCAGGTGTTCGCGCTGGCCGAGCCCAAAAGGAAGCCCTCTCTGTTCTGGCACACCTTCCACAAGCTCACGCCCTTCCGGAAGTAAGAGTGGAGGCCGCCTCCACGGAGGCCACAGTGAACGGGAGAGCCAGCCTCGTCCCTTCTGCACTTCCACCCAAGGACAGTCTCTTGGACCCTGTGTTTTCTGAGGCATCATGGAGGAGGGAAGGACTCAGACTCCCCTTCAGCCTTCCGAGACCTGACTGCCTTCGTGGAAGGACGGAGAAGGCCGTGACACACAGCTCTGTCCCATGCAGGTGCCTGGGACCCGCACAGAGGGGGTCGAGGCGTGGGACCAGGCTCTGAGGTGACTACGACGCCATGACCCAGTGCGCCCCCGCCCATGACAGCTCACCCTGCTGCGGGCCCAGCCCAGCGCCCTGCGCTCAGCAGTCCCCGGGAATGAGGACATCGGGGATGATGACTTTGGTGCTGGACTTTGAAGGGAATCGTGACGACGGGGCTGGTGCGAAGCTGCGTGTGTCTGGTCCTTCCGGAAGGTGGGCTCTCTCTCGCCCCCTTGAGGAGTGGCCATGCCGCTGCCGAGGGCCTGACCCTGTCGTCCCTGGTGTCGTCTGTGTCCACACAGTCGCCACATGGTCGTGAGGCGTCCCCTTGCGAGGGTCCTCTTCCTGCAAGCAGCGGGAGAAGAGCGTGGCATGGCTGTCACCTGGTAGCAGGTGGCAGAGCAGAGTGACTCAGCGTCCTCGATGCTGCTGTTACAAGGCGAGGTGGGCGCGATCCTACATGCATCGGGCTTGTCCTCATGTCAGGACCCCCGCCCGTGTGCCCCGAGTAACTCCACGACAGAAGTCGCGTCTTCCCCCCATGCTGTGACCTACACAGCTGCCATTCAGACAAGTGTTGGCCCTAGAAGCCATGTGCTCTGATTTCCATGGTGAGGTGGGTGTGGAAGATATTCTCAGAGTATCCCCTCCCGGGTCCCCCCACCCTCCCGTGAAGTCTCCAAGACACCCACGGGGAAGCCGGGGCCAGGCAGGCCAGCTTCCCGGGATCCGACACCACCTTCGGCACGGGCACCCCAAGAGCAGAACGTGGCCAGCCACCAAGAGCACTCGGGCCGGCTTCTGGGAACTCGTTCCCTAGACAGAGTCTCTTTGAAGGCCACAAGGCTGGCACCTGCAGGTCGTAGCCTCCTCTTGGTCTGTGATGTGCCTTTGATGGAAATGGCATGTCCCTCTGTCTCGGGCAGGCGGGCTCTGCAGGAAAAGTGCCTGTCACCCTGCTCAGTGCCTGACTGGGCCGTGTTGGGTCCCATGGTTTGGAGTTTCCATTTGAAAAATCTCATTTTTGTATACGACTGTCACAGAGGTTTTTACCCTTAGCGGGCCGTGCTTGAGAATAAACAGAGCTGTGATGTCAGATGAAGTGTAACCTCCAGTCCCCGAGTGTGGGGCTCCCCCACTCAGGCCAAGGGTTTCCAGAAGGACGTCATGTATGGAGTGACACAGCTAAGAGCCCCTCTGTCAGGCCCTTCCGGCCTCCTGCAACTGCTCACAGCCCACCAGGCTGCCCTGGCGTGTCACTTACAGGATATGCTGCTGAGAATCCCTGGTACCCTTGGCTGACACCTCCCAGGGGTTTTCGGGGGCTTTTCCCATGTCCTAAGGGAGGGGTTGGTCATGAGGAAGCCCCTCAGAGGCACCGGGGCGTGTGGGGGGTGTCCGTGTCCTTGAGAAGCTGACAGTTCTAACAAAAGTTAAAGATCTCTTTGGGCAGCTTTTCCTGAACAGCTCAGTGGTTTCTGCAGGGGTCTCTGTACTAAGGACTTGTCTGTATGTATAACAAACTTGAGCCAATTTTTTTTTTTTTTTGCATCAGAGTGTCCCTCTGTCAACCAGGCTGGAGTGCAGTGGCACGCTCACAGCCACTGCAGCTTCGACCTGCTGGGCTCCGGCAATCCTTCCACCTCAGCTTTCCAAGTAGCTGGAAACACAGGCGTGTGCCACCATGCCTGGCTAATTTTTTGATTTATTGTGGAGATGAGGTCTCGCCAAGTTGCCCAGGCTGGTCTTGAACCCCTGGGCTCAGGCAGTCCTCTCACCTCAGCCTCCCAAAGTGCTGGGATGACAGGCATGAGCCACCACATCCAACCGTGAACCAGTTTTGTTAGTGTCACCAGAGAGAATGGCTTTAAGGAAGAATGAGAATCAGCTGCTTTTGCAATGTTGTCAGTGAGGATTCAGTTTGAGGACAGAGGCCCTCCCGGAGCTTCCACTTCCTCTTGTTTACTCCTGGGTCTTGGGCCAGGGCTTTAAATGGCATGGCTGGTCCTAATTTATTTCCCAGCTGAGCCACCTTCCGGCCCCCACCCGCCTCCATGGACTTCCTCATGGGAATCATGAATTCCAGGACATGATTTTGTGGAGTCAAGTTCAGTTCCAGTCCCGGGGTTGCTGCCGTCATTTTTCTAGTGTGAGGATGCTCCATCAAACACTTGTCCTGGGTTTTCAGGTGTTTTTGACAACTGTGAGCATTGTTTTTAAAAGGGCAGACCTACCTTTGACTTCTTGAACATCTGTATGACTCGCTTTGGGTTGCATTGTCCAATACCTGAGTTTTGTCTTTTTTTGTCTCACTCTGTCGCCCAGGCTGGAGTGCAGTGACACACTCACTGCCGCTGCAGCCTTGACCTGCTGGGCTCAGGCAATCCTTCTGCCTCAGTCTTCCAAGTAGCTGGAACCACAGGTGTGTGCTACCACGCCCAGCTAATTTTTTGATTGACTGTACAGACACTGGAGTGTTGCCCAGGCTGGTCTCGAACCCCTGGGCTCAGGAAAATCTCGGCCTCCCAAAGTGTTGGGATCACAGGCATGAGCCACTGCGCCCAGCCAATACCTGACTTCTTCAGAGGATGGAGGGCTCAGGTGTTTCCATTTGGCAAACTTGCTTCTGGATTTAAATCACGTGTTCCCCTTGGAACAAGAGACGCTTCCAGAAGCTCCAGTGTGGACTGAGTATGGGCCTCCCTGGGACTCTTGCTCTCTCCTGTCTCTCTCTCTGTCTCTCTCTGTCTCTCTCTGTCTCTCGCTCGCTCTCTCTCGCTCTCTCTTGCTCTCTTTCATCTTGCATAATATTAGCGGGTCAAAGACCAAAAAAGAAAACATTCTGACGAGTTTCACCTGTTCTAGTTTTCATACATTGGCACCTGTTGACTTGGTTGCAAGACAGTGGATGCGGCCTCGGGCCAAGAGCAGCCTCTTCCATCTTGATCCCACCCGAAACACACAACAACCCGCAGTGAGTCACATTCAGTCATAAAACCAGACTTGCCAAGTCCTGGGGAAACAGCACGGCCCATCTCCAACCTGCATCCCAGAAGGAGGGCGGGCGGCTGCCAGGGTTTCCTGGGACATTGTCCGCGTCGGTCTCTTGCCTCAAGTCTGGCTTCTGTGTCCCACTGGAAGGTCTGATGTAGCTGAACTCCCTTCACCACCATCTCACAGTATTTCTGAGCATCGTTGTGTCTTTTTATGCCTCATCCAGATGAAGACAGATGCCACACCCGTTCAGGAAAGCCTCACACCTTGCATGGCTCTTACGTGGACACACGGCAAAGGCACACATTTTTTTTCCTTCGGTTGGAGTCTCGCTCTGTCACCCAAGCTGGGGTGCAGGGGCATGCTCACAGTCCCCACAGCCTCGACCTGCTGGGTTCAGGCAATCCTTCCTCCTCAGCCTTTCAAGTAGCTGCTAGTACAGGTGTGCGCCGCCACACCCAGCTAATTTTTTGACTTATTGTAGAGACAAGGTCTCACCAAGCTGCCCGGGCTGGTCTCCAACCCCTGGGCTCAGGCAATCCTGTCACCTCCACCTCCCAAAGTGCTGGGATGACAGGCGTGAGGCACCACGCCGGGCCACAAAAGCACATTTAACTCAACATTTGGCTCCCACTGTAAACCTTTTGTAAATCTTTCCAAGGCTGATCGCTGACATTTCTCAATACAAGTCAACTGAATTTCCTCACCAGAATGAACCAGTCTGGTCACCAGAGTGAGGGACAGTATTTCTGCACTGTTTTCGTCAGAAGGAGAAGAAACAGAAGCGGCCCTCCCAGGATAGCCCCGGCAAGTGTGAGCAAATGTCCTTTCACTGGTGTCCTATCCAGGGAGGCCTGACACAAGTTAGCTTTTAGGCTAGGCTGCCGGCAGGCTAACTCCGCCCTGTGATAAGCTTCACCTACAAACTGTCCCCTCTGCTAAAATTCCCCTTGGCCAATGCTGTTGTTTTCAGGATGTAATGAAAGTGAGTTCAAAAGGCTTAAAAATAAAAGTGGAAACTAGGATGGTCTTGAAAAAGAAAAAAAAGCAAAATCTTAAATATTTAATGTAAGTTCACTTAACTACATGTTTTTCGCTATTGCCTGTAGCGATAGGCATTGACATTTTGTGTTTAGAAAATCCTTTTTAACTGATTCTGTAATTTAACAATGCGTCTTTTTTTGTAAATATTAGCGTCCACCATGGATGACTTGCTTACCTGTTTGCAAGGCTTTGGGTGGCCTTTTAGCTCAGTACCACCAAAGCCCATGTTACCTGTATATGTCACGTGACCAAACGAATGCATTAGCTGTTGACAGGTGAAGCATCGTGTACAAGATTGCTGTAACTTGAGATGTATTTTTGTTGAATGAAGTTTTTTGTAAAAAAAAAAAAAAAAAAAGATTTACAATGTCATTTGAATGATTTCTTGTAAATGCTGTGAATCTTTGTTTTGTACCTGTATATTAAAAATTAATTTGCCAAACCGGTTCTAGTCATGCACTCGAGAAAAATAAGATAAACCCATTTATTTATTTATTTAGAGATGGAATCTCACTCTGTTGCCCAGGCTGGGATGCGGTGGCACAATCATAGCTCACTGTAGCCTCAAATTCCTGGGTTCAATGGATTCTCCTACATCAGCCTCCTTAGTGGCTGGAACTACGGGCACTACCACACCCGGCTAGTTTTTTGGTTTTTTGTGAAAGACAAGTTCTTGCTATGTTGCCCAGGCTGGTCTTGAACTCCTGGCTTCGAGTGATCCTTGTACCTGGGCCTCCCAGAGTACTGGGATTACAGGCATGAGCCACCACTCCCAGCCGGTAGATACATTTAAAAGAACAGAGTGGCGAGTTTCTGGAATTTGCAGACCCTTGCCTGCCCTGACGTGGATGCCCGCTTGGCAGTTACCTTTCATCCACTCAAGAACTTCGTCAAACCACCAGGTAGGAAGGCGTGGGGAGAAAGATGGCTCAGGGGAACCCAGAAGGACCTCATGACTTGAAAAACGTCGCTAAACTTTGGAGCGAGGCTGGTATAGACAGAACCGGAAGTGAGCCGTGCTACTGGGTAGTGGTCCTGTTCTTTCCACACCGGGGAGGACCGGTAGAGACCAGGTCCCGGTGTTGCTGGCGTCCTGGGCTCACCACTCTGCCGATGGGGTGGGAGTGGGTGGATGAGAATTGCCTTCTCTGATTGACAGCCCAGAAGAACCAAGTCAGCAGCCCGTTGTTGGCTGGACTGTCATCAGCCTATGAGGGCTGCCACGGGCCCCGCCCACCTGTTGTTTGTTGACTCAACATCCCCCTACTTCCCAGAGGATCTGCTGGGAATGAGGTCCTGGACTCCTAGACTCCAGGACTGCAGGGGGAGGTTAGGTCAAGGCGGGGGGAGGAGGGCGAGAACCTGGGACCGGAAGGGTGGGCCAGCAATGTGCCATATAGACGAGGGAACCCCCCCAAAACCCGGAATTTATAAAAAAGTTTTGGGTTCTTAATTTTTTTTTTTTTTTTTGAGCTGGAGTCTCACTTTGTCGTCCAGGCTGGAGGGCAGTGGCATACTCACGGCCACCACAGTCTTGACCTGCTGGGCTCAGGAGATCCTCCCGCCTCCGTCCTCCAAGTAGCTGGAACTACAGGCACACGCCACCATGCCGGGCTAATTTTTTGATTTATTGTAGAGACGAGGTCTTGCTAAGTTGCCCAGGCTGGTCTGGAACCCCTTGGCTCAGGCAATCCTCTCACCTCCACCTCCCAAAGTGCTGGGATGACAGGCGTGAGCCACAGCGCCCAGTTTAAGTTACATGTTTAAACTTCAGTCACCTTCAAAGTGCTCTCCATTAGATGCAAAACTCCTATCGAGATGCTTTTCCCACGGTTCAAAACAATTTTTGAACCCGTCAATGTTGATGCCTTTTTTACGTTGCAAAACTTTTATCATCTGGGAACCTTTCTGTAGCTCAGGGTGAGATCAGGTGAATAGGGAGGGTGAGGTCTGTGGCTCATGAGCGGTGTGGGCAGGTGCACTCGTAAATCGTGAAATGGGCAAATGTGTTGAAAGAATCACCCAAAATTCACTGGAGCCAAACGCAGCCTCTCACAACAATGATGGCTGGTCCACAGATGCTGATGGATTCCTAGAACACTTACCTAGCAGGGGAAGCCTGGACTACAAGAGCCTGCTCTCCGAAAGATAATTCCAGGGTATTTGGGGTCTCCCTTTGTGTGTGTGTGCGTGCGTGTGTGTGTGTGTGTGTGTGTGTGTGTGTGTGTGTGAGAAAATCCCGAAAGGACAGGGCAGTTTCTTCTAGAAGAGATGGGGTGAATTAATTACACATCATTCACCTGCTCTGCCCTGGAGAGACCAAGTTAAAATGCATAACCAGAAGCAAGGTGTCACGAACCTGCAGAGCCATGCATTGCTAGGGGTGTGCAGCGGTCAGGACCTGACCACGAGGATGGAGTTCTGTCCTCCAGTGGGTGTCTTGCCAGGGTCCCACCCCTAAGCCCGCTTCACACGGGACCCAAGGCCCCAGCACGATCTTGGGGGCGGGTGAACCCACGGCGTGCGGTGTCAAAAAAGCAGGCCCCATGACGAGTTCTGGTGACTCAGAGTCTCGTGTGGCTGGACCTGAAGAATAAGGATGTGGGCGAGACCCAGAGCACAGTGAGCAGCTGAACAGCCAGGCCCTGAGGCCAGACAGGCCTGCTGGGAGCTCGCCCTGGGGCAGAGGCGGGTAGTGTAGGGACAGTGTCCTGCCAGGATCACCGGGAGATTGGGTGGCTCTGCAGAGGGGTGCTCAGGGGTGAGGCAGGGGAGACGCTGGTTCAGAGACAGGTTATTTTAGTCTGTAGGTTAGACATAGACACGTTTCTAGTAGACAGATACGTTCAAATAGGGAAGTGTACAGACATCTTTCTTACCAATGCATGACCTTTACCCGACCCACTAATTACACCAGACCTGACCACCTTGGGGGCTGGAATGTGAATTTACCAGGACAGCAAATCACAGAAACACAGTCATGATTAAAAAACAAACAAACAAAAAACAACCTCCTCAACAAGGGTACCTACACAACAAATATTTGTATACCTAACCCTGAATTGTACCCCACAATTTTAAAATACATTTTTTTTGAGTTGGAGTCTCACTCTGTTGCCCAGGCTGCAGTGCAGTGGCATGCTCCCAGCCACCGCAGCCTCAACCTCCGGTGATCCTTCAACCTCAGCCTTCCAAGTAGCTGGAACTACAGGCGCACACTACCACACCCAGCTAATTTTTGATTTATTATAGAAACGAGATCTCGCCAAATTGTCCATGCTGGACTCGAACCCACGGGCTCAGGCAATCCACTCGCCTTGGCCTCCCAAAGTGCTGGGATTACAGGCCACCAAACCAAGCCTAAAATAAAAAATTTAAAAGTTTAAACAAAAAAAAAAAAAACTTAGGCAACCCCCTCCGGTCTCCTCCTGCTCTGGGAGTTTTTTTTGTCCTCTCAATAAATCCTACTTTCTTTAAAAAAAAAAAAAAAGTCCAAATCCAGTCAGGTAATAACTTTAATGACTTAGAAGGTCACTGTGACCTTGAAAGTTGAGAAATGGTCATCAAAACTCATGACCAGCCATCTGCAGCCCACCGCTCTTAGTCTATGATTGGCTTAGTCTTTGTTGTAAAAGCTTGTCAAGGGCAAGCATGGGGGCTTTTTTCCTTTTTTTTGAGTTGGAGTCTCACTCTGTCACCCAGACTGGAGTGCAGTGGCCGCTCCCGGTCACTGCAGCCTCAACCTGCTGGGCTCTGGCGATCCTTCTGCCTCAGGCTTCCAAGTAGCCAGAACTATAGGCGCGCGCTACCATGCCTGGCTAAATTTTTTGATTTATTGTAGAGATGAGGTCTCACTGCCCAGGCAGGTCTCAAACCCGCGGGCTCAGGCAATCCACTCACCTCAGCCTCCCAAGGCACGGGATTACAGGCTGAGCCACTGAGCCCGGCTTCTAATAATTTTTTTTGAGTTGGAGTCTCACTCAGTCGCCCACACTGGAGTGCAGTGGCCGCTCCCGGCCACCGCAGCCTTGACCTGATGGGCTTCGGTGATCCTTCCGCCTCAGCCTTCCGAGTGGCCAGAAATACAGGTGCGTGCTACCACGCCTGGCTGATTTTTGTGATTTATTGTAGAGACGAGGTCTCGCCAAGTTGCCTGGGTGGGTCTCGAACCCGTGGGCTCAAGCAATCCACTCACCTCGGCCTCCCAAAGCTCAGGGTGACAGGTTGAGCCACCGAGCCCGGCCAAGCGTGGGATGGCTTTCTTCCGAGACTCCATCCCATGCCTCTCCAGCTTGTTTCTCTTTCTCTCTCTGTAATAAATTCTGATTTAAAACTATACTGGTCTACTGCCATACTACCCTGAATGCACATGATCTCATCTGATCCTGGAAGCTAAGCAGGGTTGAGCCTGTTTAGTACTTAGATAGGAGACCATCTGGGAATCCTGGGAGTTGCAGGCTTGGCTGGGCTTGGTGGCTCACACCTGTAATCTCAGCATTTTGGGAGGTGGAGGATTGCACTCCAGCCTAGGCAACAGAATGAGACCTCAACTGAAAAAATAAAATAAGAAATAAAGGAAAGATAAATACAAAATAAAGAAAGGCTGAAGCAAATTCTTAGCTGGATGTGGTGGCTCATTCCTGTCATCCCAGTGCTTTGGGAGGTGGAGGTGGGAGGATTGCCTGAGCCCAGGGGTTCGAAATCAGCCTGGGCAACTTGACGAACCTTGTCTCCACAAAAATCAAAAAATTAGCCAGGCGTGGTGGCACATACCTGTGCTTCCAGCTGCTTGGAAGGCAGAGGCGGAAGAATCGCTTGAGTCCAGAAGAAGGTCAAGGCTGTGGTGAGCTGTGATTGTGCCACTGCACTCCAGCCTGAGTGGTGGTGAGACACAGACTCAAAACAATTTTTAAAAATTCAAAAAACCCCAACTCTACTGGCCGCTCTGAAATTCCTTTCAGTGGTGGGCCAAAGAACCCATGGAGAACTGTCACACGCCTCACCCAACAACTGTTCCAGATTCTGTGATGACAGGAGTGAGTGTGTAAGCGAGGGCTTTGGAGGGGTAAGGCCAGAGCTCCAGGCTGGGGTTGGTGGCTGCTGGGTCATCTGGGTGGTAACATGTGATGTGGAACTCAGGAGGGAGGTCAGGGCTGGACACACACCTGAAAGAGTAGCCAGGCGCTGAGTGGACGTGGGAAGTCCTGTGAGTGGGACAGGCAGGGGACAGGGCAGGGGGACACCTGGGATGGAGAGGTGGAGATGAGGTGGCGTGTGCAGGGACGGGCAGCCCAGCCAGTGCTGCCAAGAGCCCTCCTCCTGCAAGGGGATCCGTGCATTCAGCAGCCAGGAGGCCAGGCAGGCACACTCTGACATCTTTTTTTAAAATCTGTCTTACCAAGTTCCCAAGTAAGGGACCGAGGAACCATGCCCTACAAAGACACATCCAGTGGGTTTTATGAACCCTGTACAATGCAAGGCTGGCTTTCCAACCGGGTCTGGCATCATATCACATGACAGACAAAGAAGGAACTCCAAGTATTTTAGGACCCTGCAAAGCCAGCTCTTGGGAAGTTTGCATCTGTATAGAATCTCCTTCCTGGGGGTTCACAGAGGGGCCAGAGGTTGAACTTCCATTCTCTCATGGGTGCCACCCTAGGAGGCCTTATCTACACATCAAGATACTTTCTCAAAATGTCCCTTGTTACAGGCTCAGACCTGTAATTCCAGCATTTTAGGAGGCCAAAGCAAGAGAATTGCTTGAGATCAGGGGTTCAAAACCAGCCTGGCCACAAAGTGAGACCCCCTCTCTACAAAAAAATCAGCCACACATGGTGGCATGCACGTGTAATCCCAGCTACTCGGAAGCTGAGGCAGAAGGATCACCTGAACACAGGAGTTCGAGGCTGTGGTAAGCTGTGATCACAACACTGCACTCTAGCTTGGGCTATAGCGGGAGACCCTGTTTCAAAAACAAAAGCAAACAAACAATGATCCTTATTGCAAGGCACTTCCTTTACTGATTTCAAACTTCCTTAAGACAAAGCCGGACCATTCTTCTAATTGCCAATCAGGAAATCTTTGAATCACCCGCTTGGCAATGCCTTGCCTTCCAGGATCGAACAAATCGATGTAAATCTCACGTGTATTGATTGATGGTTTTTTGTATCTTCCATCTTCCTAAAACGTATACAATGAAAGGACAGACCGAGAACCGAAAGCCATTTTTTATCTTGTTCCTAAACCTTAATACAGTGAGGAGAAAGTAGAAGCTATGTTTTGGAGAAATGAATACTTTAGGTAAAATTAACCTTGCCGACTGTCTTTTTCAGAAACATAGGCTTCCAGGTATCAGAGGTATCTCATAGTAGCAATCAAGCTTGCCTAGAGTAAAGGGAATTTACAAGGCCTAAGACATCATGCATTGGGCAAGGATTGTGAAAGTCATGAAACTTGTAATTACAAAAGTTATGACCGCTCAGAGGGAGGGCAGGTGGAAATTCAATGCTCCAGTAAATTGGGCACGATCTCCAGGGAAGCCAAGGATCTCCCCCAAAGCTACTCACCGGGAATGCCTAGGAGATAAGGGAGGTACACCCTTCATTAGCTCTAAGGAATGTCATTCAGGGAAGGCGCAGGAGAATTAGAACCCTTGTCATGCCCTTCTCTAAGGGCTGTGATAATAAGGACAGACATTAGTGGGTCTCTGTGTCACAGGTTCTCCAAGACAACCACAGGTGGTCGATAAGGAAGTCACGTCTACCTGATTGCAACATCTCCAAGGAAAAGGATTTAAGCCAGGACTTTGGGGGGCTATGGAGCCACACTCACCTAGAGTGTAGGTCTGCTCCCTATCTGTGGGGGTGTCCTTTTCTTAAATAAATCTTATCTTCTCTCACCTCTTTGCGTGTTGCAATTCTTTGCATTTACTCAGATCTCTGGGTTGCCAGCGTGGCACCTCCGGCATGCCGGCTCCAGCGGTGCTGTGCCTCCGTGCGCCTCTCTCTCTCCATCTGTCCCTCCACCCTCATCCTATCCATACCCTAACACACCCTCCATGAGCTCTAAGGAGCACTGGAATCCTTGTCACGCCTTTCTCTAGGGGCTGTGATAACGTGGGCAGACATTAGGGGGTCTCTGTGTCACAGGATCTCCAAGACATTCACAGGTGGAAAATAAGGAAGTCATGGCAGTCACAGCTACCTGATGGCAACATCTCCAAGGAAAAGGATTTAAGCCAGGACTCAGGGGGCTACAGTGCCACACTCGTCTAGAGTGTAGGTCTGCTCCCTGTCTGTGGGATTGAATTTATCTTAAATAAATATTTTCTTCTAGCCGGGCTCGGTGGCTCAGCCTGTAATCCCACGCCTTGGGAGGCTGAGGTGAGTGGATTGCCTGAGCCCGCCGGTTCGAGACCCGCCCGGGCAACTTGGAGAGACCCCATCTCTACAATAAATCAAAAATTAGCCGGGCGTGGTAGCATGCGTCTGTAGTTCCAGTGACTTGGAAGGCTGAGGTTTAAGGATCGCCAGAGCCCAGCAGGTCGAGGCTGCGGTGACCGGGAGCGGCCACTGCACTCCAGTCTGGGCCACAGAGTGAGAGTCCAACTCAAAAAAAAAAAAAAACAACTTTTCTTCTCTCACCTCTTTGTGTGTTGCAATTCTTTGCCTTACTCAGATCTCTGGGTCACCAGTGCACATCTCTGGCCTGCTAGCTGTGGTGGTGCTGCGCCTCCCCCTCACCTCTCCATCTATCCCTCCACCCTCACCCTATCTGTGCCCTGACATACAATGAAGCTGCAATTCAGTCACCCGCACACGTTCTCAGACCTCTTAGGGCTGTGTCACGAACCTCAGTCACTCTCATTTGGCTCATATAAACCATCTTAAATACTTTACAGAGTTTGGCATTTTTCATCAACAGATGACCAAGAAAATCCAGGTCCCGGCCCAATGTTGGCTGCCTCACTGTGTCTTACTGCCACCCAGGGCCCTTGACATTATTGTGTCTGCTGCACTGAAGGAGAAACTGAGGTAGTGAGAGTCGGTGGGGGAGGGTGTTGGCACTGCACAACTGGGTCTGCCCACACCCACAGCAGACCTCACTCCTACTGGGTTCTCCTCAACACCTTGGACAAACAGTCCTGGGCACGTCTGTCACCTTGAAGCTAAAGTTCAAGCTGCTAATAGACACTTAGGAGGAAAAGTTAAGAATCAATGGTTACAAGGTGTTAAAAACATGGTTGCACCATGTTCTCAGGGGCAGGCAAGGTGCGTGTGTTTGTGTGTGTATATAAGAATTGGCACTGAATCTTTTTTTTTTTTTTTTTTGAGTTGGAGTCTCACTCCATCACCCAGGCTGGAGTGCAGTGGCACACTCACAGCCACCCCAGCATCGACCTGCTGGGCTCTGGAGATCCTTCCGCCTCGACCTTCCAAGTAGCTGGAACTACAGGCACACGCTACCACGCCCGGCTAATTTTTTATTTATTGTAGAGACGATGTTTCACCAAGTTGCCCAGATGGGTCTCAAACCCATGGGCTCAGACAATCCACCCGCCTTGGCCTCCCAAAGTGCTGGGATTACAGGCTGAGCCACCAAGCCCGGCATATTTTTTAATTTATTATAGAGACAAAGTCTCGCCAAGTTGCCCAGGCTGGTCTTGAACCCACAGGCTCAGGCAATCCACTCACTTCAGCCTCCCAAGGTGCTGGCATTACAGATTGAACCGCTGAGCCTGGCCTTTTCTTTTTTTGAGTCAGAGTCTCACTCTGTCACCCAGGCTGGAGTGTAGTGGCATACTTACGGCCACCACAGCCTCGACCTGCTGGGCTCAGGTGATCCTTCTACCTCAGCCTTCCAAGTAGCTGGGATCTACCACGCCCGGCTAATTGGCACTGAATCTTTACTACACAATTGCCTAAACTCAAAAGGAATCACGGACATAGAAGTCTGAAAATCGAATGGAGTGATCGTTGTCCCACTACTCTGAGAGCCAGGCAAGAAGACCTGATGGCTGTCACCATCTTCAGTTTTGTCCACATGCAAGAGAAGCCATGTTTTCTAAACTAAGTGACGCTGGTGGAAAAGCTAACTCAGTGCTGCTGTGATTCCCAAAGCCTGCCACGACAGTGAGGGCCTCCCTCCGTCCCCTCCCCTTCCTGCTGTTTTGTAGACATGTCCCCTGGGGAATTGTAGGGCAGGAAGGCGTGCTCTTATTCAGTTTGGCCTTGACTTCTGTTTTGCACAGCACCTGGGTACGGCCTGCTGCCGGGGGGGGGCTTCAGGTAAGTGCATCGGGACTGGATTTCTTTACATTCGATTCAAGGCATGTGTGTCCTAAAACGGTCCCTGTGTTATCAGCTTGAGTAGCCTGTATAATTATTTGCAAAATAGATGTCCAGAGAGTTTGGGGTGGGAAGGGAGTGGGCTGCCTCCAAAATTCATTCTTGAGGGAGAGGCTCAACAGGAGACGCAAGCAGATTTTGAAATTCTTCTGCCGCAACTCTGCAAATTGACTGGGAGGAGGAATAAAAGCCCTCGAATAAATCATGACAATAACAGACCTTTCTAGGGACACTTTAGATTGTTTTGCACAAACTTTAATGTGTACATTTTTCTGGATCTGGTTCATCATAGTCAACTTGTGTGCATTTTGTATAGCTATGGCTATGCTAATTAAGAGTAGTACAAAAATCTCAGTATATGTCAAAGAAGAAATACATAAAATGTACAGTACAGAGAACCCATGGAAGAAAGTCTGTTCAGTGAAGGTAACTTTGAGATATCTGGATTCTCACTGTCAAATCTGGGAGGGTGCTAATTCCTCGTGTGTGTGTGTGTGTGTGTGTGTGTGTGTGTTTTATTTTATTGTTTTTTAAAAAAATTTTTATTTGATTTTAAAGATGTGGGGTACAATTCAGGATGAGGTATACCAGAGGTCATCATACAGGTAAAGTTTGGGCCTCCCTTTGGTCCCCACTTCGCCTGGTTTGATAACAGGTACCTTATTGATGTTACATGCTCTCATCTTCCTCCTCTGGCAGTTTCTGTCTACTGCCAATCCCTTTCTTGTAGTCTTATGGTAAATATTCAGAGTCCACTTATGAGAGAGAACATGTGGTACTCAGTTCTTTGTTTCTATGATAGATCACTGAATGTGATAGACTCTAAGTCCATCCAAGCTGCTGCAAAGTCCATAATTTTGTCCTTCTTTATGGCTGCGTAATATTCCATCATGTATATGTACCACATTTTTTTATCCAGTCCACTTCCAAATGGCAGCACGGTTGGTTCCATGTTTTTGCTATTGTGAATAATGCTGCAATAAACATGTGTGTGCAGGTGTCTTTTTTGTAGAGTGATTTAAGTTCCTCTGGGTATATTCCCAGAAGGGGGATTGCTGGGTCATATGGAAGGTAAATATGTAATTCTCTTAGGAATCGCCACACTGTTTTCCATAAAAGCTGAACTAGTTTGCATTCCCACCAGCAATGTAGAAGCGTTCCCCTTTCTCTGCATCCTTGCCAGGATGTGTTGCTTTTTGTTTTATTAATGATGGCCATTCTTACCAGGATTAGGCAGTATCTCAATGTGATTTTGACTTGCATTTCTCTGATGAGTAGTGAGGGTGAGCCCTTCTTCATGTGTCTGTTGGCTGCCAGAATAGCTTCTTTTGAGAAGTGTCTATTCATGTATTTGCCCACTTTTTTTTTGAGCCGGAGTCTCACTCTGCCGCCCAGGCTGGAGTGCAGTGGCACATTCACGCCCACCGCGGCCTCGATCTGCTGGACTCAGGTGATCCTTCCGCCTCAGCCTTCCAAGTAGCTGGAATATAGGCGTGCACCATCACACCTGGCTAATTTTTTTATTTTATTGTAGAGACGAGGTCTCGCCATGTTACCCAGGCTGGTCTCGAACCTGTGGACTTAGGCAATCCTCTTGCCTCCACCTCCCAAAGTGCTGGGATTAGAGGCATGAGCCACCGCGCCTGGCTTGCCCACTTTTTAATGGGGCTTTTGTTTTTTTTCCTTTTGGCACATCCTCCTCCACAGTTTTATGCTCAAAGAAACAGAGATTCTGAGACTGGAAGCCCAGAAGAGACCACCCGGCTGGCTGCTGGTGGGTCTCTACTGAATCTCAGAATTGGGGAGTGAAGAGTCTTGAGGAGTGGTGACCTTAACCTTGACTGTGAACCAGGGACAGGACGTCCTTGGAGAAAACCATTCAGGTCAGACACTGGGCAATTCTTTATCAAGGGTTTCTGTAGAGAAGGGGAAAGACAGGCTGGAGCACAGCGAAACCACGCAGAAATAAGAAGCTGATGGGATAACACCTGATATGTTTGGGACTTAAAAACACTGACTCCAAGATCCTTTGCAGTTTGGGTCCCTGTATCCCTACTGAGTCAGTACGTCAGGCTCATGAGACCACAGCGGCACGCAGAGCTACAACACTGATTCTCCAAGCATTCATGGGGCGTGCCATTTTTTGCTGTGTTTCGAGTCAGGGTCTCACTGTCACCCAGGGTGGAGTGCAGTGGCACACTCATGGCTCACCATAACCTCAACCTGCTGGACTCAGGTGATCCTTCCACCTCAGCCTCCTGAGTAGCTGGAACTACAGGTGTGAACGCACTACCACGCCTGGCTAATTTTTTGAAATTTTTGGAGAGACAAAACCTCATTATGTTCCCCAGGCTGTTCCCAGACTCCTGGGAGACTGAGGCAGGAGGATCGCTTGAGCCTCCAAAGTGCTGGGATTGCAGGTGTGAGCCTCTGTGCCCAACCTTCTTGTCGGTTTTTAAACTTATTTTCAGAAGGGTTGTATGATGGGTGAGCTCTGGCTCTTGGGGTTGAGTGACCAGATGGCCTCAAGTGCCCTCACTTGTGACAAGCGAAAGCCTCACATTAGTCACAAAGCAAGCTTAGCTGTGTGTCATGAGATGTAGATAATGTGGCTTAAGCAAGTCGAAGTGTTTCTCTCTCACGCCCTCAGGTCAGAGACGGGCTGGCAGGGCAGGTCTGGTCTGTGGAAACCTCTGAGACCAGGAGGTTTTTTCTTTTTTTTTGAGTTGGAATCTTTCACTGTAGCCCGGGCTGGAGTGCAGTGGCACACTCACAGCCTCCGCAGCCTCGACCTGCTGAGCTCAGGTGATCCTCCCTCCTCAGCCTTCCAAGTAGCTGGAACCACAGGCGCACACAACCAAGGCCCAGCTGATTTTTTGACTTATTATAGAGACAAGGTCTTACCATGTTGCCCAGGCTGGTCTCAAACCCGTGGGATCAGGCAATCCTCTTGCTTTCACCTCCCAAAGTGCTGGGATTAGAGGCCTGAGCTACCACACTTGGCCTTTTTTTTTTTTATTATTCTCACTCTGTCACCCAGACTGGAGTGCAGTGGAATGCTCATGCCACCACAGCCTTGACCTGCTGTCTCAGGCAATCCTTCTGCCTCAGGCTCCCAGGTATCTGGAACCACAGGTGTAAGTCACCACATGGGGTTAATTTTTATTTATTTATTTTTATTTTTATTTGAGTTGGAATCTCACTTTGTCGCCCAGGCTGGAGTCCAGTGACAACCTCATAGCTACCACAACCTCGACCTGCTGGGCTCAGGCAATCCTTTCACCTCAGCCTTCCAAGTAGCTGGAACTACAGGCACACACCACCACGCCTGGCTAATTTTTTGGTTTATTGTACAGACAAGGTCTCGCCAAGTTGCCCAGGCAGGTCTTAAACCCGTGGGCTCAGGCAATCCTCTCACCTCGGCCTCCCAAAGTGCTGGGATGACAGGTGTGAGCTGCTGGGCTCGACCAGGCTAGGATTTTTTTTTTTAATTTTTGAGTTGGAGTCTCACTTTGTCACCCAGGTTGGAGGGCAGTGGCATGCTCCCGGCCACCACAACCTCGACCCACAGGGCTCAGGCGATCCTTCCGCCTCAGCCTTCCAAGTAGCTGGAACTACAGGCGCCACCATGCCCAGCTAATTTTTAAATTTATTGTAGAGATGAGGTCTCACCAAGTTGCCAGGGCTGGTCTCGAGACCATAGGCTCAGGCGATCCTCTCACCTCGGCCTCCCAAAATGCTGGGATTATAGGCGTGAGCCACCGCGCCTGGCCAGGCCAGGATTTTTCTATACCCAAACTGTTGCCCTCCTCTGAGGAGTCCCAGATGGCACTCCCCGACTTGAGAAGATGGAGGGGGACTGGGGAGGGCACACCCTCGCCCTGTAAGGTGTGGTTCACAACTGCACACGGCACTCTTGCTCACTCCCACAGACCGTGTCTAGGCTCATGGCCATGTCCAGGCTGGAAGGGAGGCTGGGAAGAGCCATCTCTCATGGGCAGCTGGGAGCCCAGCTGAAATGACCAGAGAAGGAGGTGAGCAGAGAGAGAGCCGGCCTTCCCTACCAGAGGCACCCACAATGACAAGATTCGATACCAGTCACCTTCCCAAGTGATGAGCCACACACAGCTGGAACCATTTTCTTACGTTCATTCATTCAACGGTGAGGTCCTGAGTGCAAAGGTGTAGGAGGGTGCAGTCACTAGCGCCACAGAGCGCAAGCCAGGTTGGCGCCCACCAAGCGATCTCACCTCCAGGTGTAGTGTGCCCAGCAAGTGGGGGCACAGGGCGAAATCCGGGCGAGAGAAGAGGGAAGCAGGAGGTGACACAGGGAAAGATGAGAAGCAATGGGGCCCCAGTCTCATGCCGTCTGGAGGGTGGCCAGACGGGGCAACTGGAAGT
>NW_007248573.1:332616-334328 GCF_000164805.1 Carlito syrichta | reverse complement strand
TGGAGCCCAGCAGGTCGAGGCTGCGGTGGCCGGGAGCGGCCACTGCACTCCAGTCTGGGCGACAGAGTGAGACTCCGACTCAAAAAAAAATGAAGTTAGGGTCTAACTGAGGCTGAACTAATGATAACAGAGACCATCCCATGGGTCTGAGGGAGGTACAATGTCATTTAAAAATTATTTTTCAAAATAACAATAACATAATTTCTATTATATTCTTGTGCAAACTCTCAGTGTTGAGCATTGAGGTGTAAATCTTCTAACTTTTAAAGTTAGAGATAGCTGGGCGCAGTGGCTCACACCTATAATCCCAGCACGTTGGGAGGCCAAGGAGAGAGGATTGTCTGAGCCCACAGGTTTGAGACCAACCTGGGCAACTTGGCGAGACCTCATCTCTACAAGAAATCAAAAAAATTAGCCAGGCATGGTGGCGTGTGCCTGTAGTTCCAGTTACTTGGAAGGCTGAGACGGAAGGATAGCCGGAGCCCAGCGGGTCGAGACTGTGGTGGCCGTGAGTGTGCCACTGCCCTCCAGACTGGGTGACAGAGTGAGACTTCAGCTAAAAAAAAATTAATTAAATTAAATTAATATAAATAAATAAAATTAGAAATAGTGCCCATGGCTCATGCCTGTCATCCCAGCTGCATGGGAGGCTGAGGTGGGAGGATTGTTTGAGCCCAGGAGTTTGAGACAAGCCTGGGTAATGTAGCAAAACCTCATCTCTAAAAAAATAAAAATAAAAGAAGGAGTAGGAGGAGGAGGAGGGCGAGAAAGAAATAGTGCCACAATTTATCTGTACAATTAATCAGAATAATTTTGCTCGGGCTGGGTGTGGTGATCGTGACTATAATTCCAGCATGTTGGGAGACTGAGACAGGAGGATTGTTTGAGTTCAGGAGTTTGAGACCAGCGTGGGCAACATAGTGTGACCTCACCTCTATGAAAGAAAGAAAGAAAGAAGGAAAGGAAGAAAGAACTAAGGAAGGAAGGAAAGGAGGGAGGGGTAGGGAGAAGGGAGAGTTGCAACTTATTTCTCTGATTTCTCTGGGAGCAAAGCATGTTCAATTAATGAAAATCATGTGTGGAAGGTTGTCTACATGCAGTAGAGGCTAGCTAGACTCCCTGCCTAAGTCAAGTGTGCAAAAACTGTAAAAAAGATTATAGGAGACTGAATGCTTGCCTCTACACTAGCTCTTTTCTAGCCAGAGAGCAAAATGGTGTTTGTCCTTACCTGACACCCTCATGACCTTGTGATCTTTTAATTTCTGGAATAATTACACTGCACATTCTGGCAAGTTAAAAAGGCAAACGACAGAACCCTCGTCTGGGTGGGTTGGTGGCATCACGATTTGACAGCAGCCAGCCACTTCTGGGTTAAACCCGCAAGGCTGGCTTGGATTGTTGTGGCTTCAAAGGGAAACACCTGGGAGTCTTTTTCTAAAAATACTCTTTGCATTCACTGCACCCGGTGATCTTTCCACCAGATGGCAGGACAGCCCTTTGGATGGCAGATAGATACTCACTAGTTTTAACAACAAACAATATATTTTTTTACGTGCAGCAGCATAATCACGGCTCACTGCAGCCTCGACCCCCTGGGCTCAGGTGATTCTCCCACCTCTGTCTCCCAAGTAGCTGGGACTATAGGCACAGGCCACCAAACCCAGCTAATTAAAAAAAAAAGTTTTAGCTAGGCTCGGTGGCTCAGCCTGTAA
>NW_007248573.1:324523-331598 GCF_000164805.1 Carlito syrichta | reverse complement strand
TTATAGACTCTAGTTCCATCCAGGTTGCTGTGAAATTCATGATTTTGTTCTTTTTTACGGCTGCGTAGTATTCCATCGTGTATATGGACCACATTTTTTAATCCAGTCCTCTTTTGATGGGCAGCATGGTTGCTTCCAGGTTCTTGCTATTGTGAACAACGCTGTGTTTTCATGCACACCACGGTCATGTTGGGTTTTCACCGCAATCCTGTGAGATGAGTGACTCCCATCACTTCTCTGGTTCAGGAGAGTGGTCTGTCCACAGGGAAGCATCCCGGTCTTCACCTTGGCCTTCTCAATGACCATCCATGCTGCGAGTGGTGTAGTTAAGGTTGCCTTCCAAGGACAGTGGCCTTCTGCCGTAGCAGCCATGGTCTGTGGCTGGTTCCACCCTGCCCTTCTGTCCTAGTCTGACCCAGCTGGGGTGGCTCTGTGGCCGGGGACAGCCCACCCGTGTCCACTGTGAGAAGTAGAGGCTGTATCTAGAGCCCCAGAGACACGGGTGTTCCCTCTTGGGTTCTGCCCCTCTCTTTCAGCTCGAAGTCTGTCACCTGCGCCATGAGGACCTGGTGGCTTTTGCTCGCCATTGGGATCTGCGCAGTGGCCATAAACTCGCAGGACACGTGCCGGCAAGGGCACTCTGGCATCCCTGGAAACCCTGGTCACAATGGCCTGCCAGGAAGAGATGGACGAGATGGAGCCAAGGGGGACAAGGGAGATGCAGGTACTCACCCCTGGTGGCTACGGCAGCTCTCCACGGTCCCATCATTCCTCTGATCTCACTCATTCATTCATCTGTCTAGTTCCCCACCTCTCTGCCCACGCACCTGCCAACACCTCTTAAGGACCTACCTCCTGCCAGGGTCTGCTCAGCGCTGGGCTGGGGTGCAGGACAAGGGCGACAGGACCCTGCCCGTGGGCTTTCTCACTGTGAGCATAAGTCTGACGCCACCAGGCGTTTTTGGTATTCTGTGATGTCACAGGTCTTCCCGCCTCACGACAGGTATGATGGGTCATTGGTGCCATGAGGCCAATGGGGGGATGTGGCTGCCCCTTCTTTGGCTGTGACACTCAGCTACAGACTAGGCGAGGGTCAGCACCTCACCGTGCTCTAAGGCAGGTCACACAGAGTGACAAACACAAAAGACGGCCACCTACAGCCATGCGGCTGCCACTCAGTATCTATGATCTAAGTTGGGACCTGCCCCAGGGTTGGGGATCTGGGGACGGGACCCGGCCTTGACTGTGAGGTCCCACACTTAAGACGGAAGCAGAGTGAGCCATCCGGGTGCAGAAAGGAAATGTTTACGCTTCTGAGGACGTGGTTGGAGATAACCTGGTGTTTCTTTCTTTCTTTTTTTTTTTTTTTGTTTTGAGTCAGAGTCTCACTCTGTTGCCCAGGCTGGAGTGCAGGGACACGCTCCCAGCTACCGCAGCCTCGACTTGCTTAACTCAGGCAATTCTTCTGCCTCAGCCTCTCAAGTAGCTGGGACCACAGGCATACGCCACCACATCCGGTTAATTTTTTGATTTGTTGTAGAGACGTGGTCTCGTCAAGTTGCCCAGGCTGGTGTCTAATCCGTAGGCTCAGGCAATCCTCTCGCCTCTGCCTCCCAAAGTGCGGGGATTACAGGCATGAGCCACCACGCCCAGTTTGCTGTAAAAAATTATATACATACAAAAAGAGAGAGAGGATAGACACAGAATAAAGAGAACTAAGACAAACACTCATAGATCTGGCGACAGATTTATCTGGCTGTGCCCTGCTGAATACCCTCCCTTCTCCATGTTATCCGTTTCACATTATTTATCTATTTATTTATGTTTTGAGTCAAGGTCTCACTCTGTGGCTCAGGCTGGAGTGCTGTGATGTGATCCCGGCTCACTGAAGCCTCAACCTCCTGGACTCAAGTGATCCTCCCATCTCAGCCTCCCGAGTAGCTGGGACTACAGGCACATGCCACTATACCTGGCTTTTTTGGGTAGAGACGAGGTCTTGCTATGTTGTCTGGGCTGGTCCCGAACTCCTGGGCTCAAGCAATCCTCCTGCCTCAGCCTCCCAAAGTGCTGGGATCACAGGCTTGAGCCACTACACCTAGCCATCAAGTTTTACATATACCTAAAAGCATACGTTTTATAAATACATGTTCTCTGTATGTAGTTCATACATGTTACATATCACATATTATCTCTTCCAAGGATGTCCAACCACATTGCTCATGCTATAAATTCCCTTTGTCTTCATCTGATTCTCTTGAAGTGTATTTGTACGTTTCATAACACACGCGATTTTCTCATGTTACCTGCGCATCCTTTGGAAACACAGGTGTGCATTGGTTTGGGTCTGTGTCACGCTTTCCGACTTGGGGTTGGTGTCCTGAAGGCCTGCAGGACACTCTAGAGGGTGGAGGAGAGGGGACCCAAGCAGGGTCACCAGAAGGAAGCCTGTCCTCCAGGAGTGACCAGAGGGGGCCAAGAGTGAGGACGAGGGCTCTCAGTGCAGGGATGACGCCCCCCTGAGGTCCCACACCGCCCCCCAGAACCCTCTCGGGAGCATGGGTGTCACGACAGGGACAAGTCTGCCTGGGTCAGTCCTGTCGGGGGACTGTGAGCTGCCACCCCCGCCAGTCAGCACAGCTCAAGGTCAGGGTCCCTGCTGGGTGCCCCATGGCCTGGCGCCCTCCTCCTGCCCGTGAGACCCTCGAATCCGGGCTTGGGGCGGCAGCACCAGCACTCGGTGTGGCTGGCAGGCATCTCTCACCGCGGCTCCCGGGGGTCGCCTCTGCTCCCTAACCCATGGCTTGTGCCACCACTCCGTGGCGCTGGAGAGACCCTTCTGGAACCCCCCTCCATCCCAGCCTGTGTTGCACGGCCAGGCCTCCGTGTGTACCTGGGAGGCCAATGAGCCTCCATGCCCCCCTTTGTGAGAGTGATGGGGAGGGGCAGGGGAGAAGCCCCCCCTTACGCCTCCGATGCCTGGGTGTCCTCCCAGGTCCAAGTCACGGGCGAGAAACGGCCTGCATGGTCGTCCGTGTCCCCAGCCCCAGCGTCCTGCCCTGCTGTCTTGGTGCCCGGGGAGTGACCCGTGGCCTTTGATGACTCGTGGACCCACGTGGCCCCGGGTGCCCCTTGTGCCCACCCACACTGAGTGGGGGTGGGCCCCAGGGCGGGGTCGACCCGTCCATCCCCTCGACGTGTGATGCTGACGGAGACCAGGGCCAGCGGGGTGGGAGTCAGAGTTCAGTCCCTGCCTGCTTTCTTCTTGTTCACACAGGAGACCCAGGACGTCCCGGAAGCCCAGGGAGGGACGGAACCAGTGGACAGAAGGGAGACCGAGGTCAGAGGCCAGTTCCTGCTCCCCGGGTTCTTCTGAGCCACCCGGGGTTTGGCTGTGCTGAGGGCAAGGCCTTGAGGAGCCGCCGAGACGCTTCCTGCGGAGGGGACCCAACCCTGACTTCCCAGAGGCTCGCGACTAGTGCAGGATTGGCAAGCCCATCCTGTAAAGGGGATAGTGATCCTTCCAACTTTGTGACCACCCCTCACCTCTGACATAAGTTGGGGCTTGCTCTCTTGCCCAGGTTGGAGTCCTATAGTGTGATCATAGCTCACTGCAGCCTCGAACTCCTGGCCTTAAGTGATCCTCCCACCGCAGCCTTCCAAGTGGCTGGAACTACAGGTGTGTGCCTCCACACCCGGCTAATTTTTTGATTTATTGTAAAGACGAGGTCTTGCCAAGTTGCCCAGGCTGTTCTTGAACCCATGGGCTCAGGCAATCCTCTCATCTCCGCCTCCCAAAGTGCTGGGATAACAGGCGTTAGCCGTCACGCCTGGCTAATTTTTTAATTTATTGTAGAGGCGAGGTCTTGCCAGGTTGCCCGGGCTGGTCTCCAACCCCTGGGCTCAGGCAATCCTCTGGCCTCTGCCTCCCAAAGTGCTGGGATTACAGGCACAAGCCACCACGCCTGGCCTACGCGTGACCGTTTAAACACACAAACCACTCTTAACTCGGGGGCTGTGTAGCAGGTGGAGCCAGGGATGGCCATGGCCGTGGCTTGCTGAGCCCTGCGTTGGGAGTTGAGCATGAAGGGCAACACTGAATTTAGACTCAGGTGTCGGCGAGGTGGCATGGAGGAGGTGACGCTCGGGTCGGGCCAGAAGGACAGGGAAGACTCTGGCAGCTGGAGGGGCGGGGAGATGGTCGTCACTTGCGGACACGCGTTGTCATCATCTTGTGCCTTTTCGTGCATTTGCGCTTTTCCCATGTCAACTCACGTAACACACTGACCCCCCAGGCTAGGTGGTGTTATTGTCCCCATTCCACAGACACGGAAACGGAGGCCAGAGGCTCACTTGCTTGCCTGATGCCCTGTGTGCACCAGTCGGGGACAGGATGGAGACTGGCCTCCACTCCAGACTCCACGCTCACAGCCCGCTCTGCAGGCTGGGCGGAGGTGACAGGGGAGCAGCCAGGGCTCTGTAGAAAGAGGAATCGACTGGGCAAGGTGGCTCAGCCTGTAATCCCAGCACTTTGGGAGGCCGAGGCGAGAGGATTGCCTGAGCCTGGAAGTTTGACACCAGCCTGAACAACTTGGTGAGACCTCGTCTCTACAGTAAATCCCAAAATTAGCTGGGCAAGGTGGCACATGCCTGTGGTTCCAGCTACTCGGAAGGCTGAGATGGAAGGATTCTCTGAGCCCAGCAGGTCGAGGCTGCGGTGGCCGGGAGCATGCTACTGCACTCCAGCCTGGGGGACAAGAGTGAGACTCCAAATAAAAAAAAAAAAAAAAAAAAGAAAGAGGAATCACGTGCTCTAACCTGGAGGGTGGGCAGGCCGGGTGGGAGAGCAGTGAGCGCCATCCTGAAGCCTTACTGTACCCTCACTCCAGTGAGGAGGCTTTCAGTGGGTGCCACATAACCTGGGCCGGGTGTCGGCTGGTCTTCCCCGCTCTGAAGAGTGTTTCACTCAAGGTTGGTGTGACTTAGAGGCCCACGTGGCAGCCCAGGTGGTAAAGAGCTGTCATTTCTAACGGGAGCCCTGACACTCATTTCATGAGACGAGTCAAAATGTGTTCTGGGGTGCGTGTGTGTAATTTGGGAACAAATGAGTTTCAGACTCTGAGCTTATACTGAACCTGTCTGCTACTTTAATTTGTATGCTCAGTAATAGAAAAAAACATGCACCTATAATCCTAGCACTTTGGGAGACCAGTAAGGGAGGATCACTTGAGATGAGGAGTTCGAGACCAGCCTGGACAACATAACAAGATCCTGTCTTTCACACACACACACACACACACACACACACACACACACACCCCTAAAAACAATTAGCCAGGTGTGGTGATACCTGTAGTTCCAGTTACTAGGGGGGGCTGAGGTGGGAGAATCGCTTGACCCCAGGAGTTGGAGGCTGCGGTGGTGAGCTGTGATCGTGCCACTGCACTCTGGCCTGAGGATAGAGTGAGGCTGATAATGGTAATAATAGAAAAACCTAGCCAGGCACAGTGGCTCACCCCTGTCATCCCAGCACTTTGGGAGGCGGAGGCGAGAGGATTGACTGAGCCCAGGGTTTCGAGACCAGCCAGGCAACTTGGAGAGGTCTCGTCTCTACAATAAATCAAAAAATTAGCGGGGCCTGGAGGCGTGTGCCTAGTTCCAGCTACTTGGGAGGCTGAGGCAGAAGGATCGCCTGAACCCAGCAGGTCGAGGCTGCAGTGGCCAGGAGAGTGAGACTCCGACTCAAAAACAAAAAAGAAAAACCAGAGTTGTTCACAGGGCACGTTTCACCAACCCTCTCTTCTTCTCTCCTTCTCTATCTAGGAGCAGATGGAAACGTGGAATCAAAGGGCATCAAGGGTGACCCAGGCTCGAGAGGGTCCCCTGGGAAGCATGGTCCCAAGGGACTGGTCGGACCCATGGGAGAGAAAGGTCTTCAGGGAGAGCCTGGCCCTCAGGGGCCCAAGGGGGACAAAGGGGACGTGGGCCTCACGGGTCCTCAGGGCCTCCGGGGCCACACTGGGCTTCAGGGTCCCGTGGGGGTTCCTGGCCCCGAGGGCCCCCCTGGAAAGCCTGGTCCCAAGGGAGAAGCAGGACCCGTGGGGCCCCAGGGAGAGCCCGGAGTCCGGGGAATACGAGGCTGGAAAGGAGACCGGGGCGAGAAGGGGAAAGTCGGGGAGACGCCGATGCTGCCCAAGAGCGCGTTCACGGTGGGCCTCACAGTGCTGAGCAAATTCCCCCCGTCCGATGCCCCCATCAAGTTCGACAAGATCCTGTACAACGAGTTCAGCCACTACGACGTGGCCACGGGCAAGTTCACCTGCCACGTGGCCGGGGTGTACTTCTTCACGTACCACATCACCGTGTTCTCCAGGAACATCCAGGTGTCCCTGGTCAGAAACGGGGTGAAAGTCCTGCACACCAAGGATGGCTACATGAGCTCCGAGGACCAGGCCGCGGGGGGCGTGGTGCTCAAGCTCAGGCTGGGGGACGAAGTGTGGCTGCAGGTGGCAGGTGGCGAGCGGTTCAATGGCCTGTTCGCCGACGAGGATGATGACACCACGTTCACTGGCTTCCTCCTGTTCGGTAGCTCATGATGGTGTGGAGTGTGTGCGTCCCCATGGCAGTCGCCGGATGTGTGTGGGAGGACGCCCCAGAGGGTGGCACCATGTTCACACCTCTAGTCACTGCCATGAGCGGAAAAGGAGACACAGGAGAGCCATTCCTAAAATGGGTTCTTTCTTTCTCTTTTTGTTTTGAGTCAGAGCCCCACTTTGTTGCCCAGGCTGGAGTGCAGTAGCATGCTCATGGTCACTGCAGCCTCAACCTGCTGGGCTCAGGGGATCCTTCCGCCTCAGCCTTCCAAGTAGCTGGAACCACAGGCGTGCACCACCACACCTGGTTAATTTTTTATTTATTGTGGAGATGAGGTCTCGTCAAGTTGTTTAGGCTGATCGCGAACCTGTGGGTTCAGGCAATTCTCTCACCTCAGCCTCCCAAAGTGCTGGGATTACAGGCATGTGCGACCACGCCCGACCATTTTTTTTTTTTGAGTTGGAGTCTCACTCTTGTCGCCCAG